>NC_056627.2:328094609-328394609 GCF_002870075.4 Lactuca sativa | reverse complement strand
CACTAATGCACCGGTGGCGTTCATGGATCTCATGAACAGGGTGTGCAGGCCGATGTTGGATTGTTCGGTGATCGTGTTCATTGATGATATATTGGTGTATTCGAGATCCAGAGAGCAGCATGAGGAGCATTTAAGGGAGATCCTCGGAGTTCTGAGATCGGAGAGGCTTTATGCCAAATTCTCCAAGTGCGAGTTCTGGTTATGGGAGGTCCAGTTCTTGGGGCATCTTGTCAACCATAATGGGATTTTGGTCGATCCGGTCAAGATTGAGGCGGTTATGAGGTGGGAGGTGCCGAGATTACCCACCGAGATCAGGAGTTTCCTAGGGTTGGCGGGCTATTATCGGAGATTTATCAGGGATTTCTCCAAGATCGCCGTGCCACTCACCAGGTTGACCCGGAAGGGTGTTGCTTTTTCATGGAGTCCAGAGCAGCAGACTTCGTTTGAGACACTTCGCCAGAGATTAGGCGAAGCCCCGGTGTTAGCCCTCCCGGAAGGGATGGAGGATTTTGTGGTATACTGTGACGCATCGATATCGGGGTTGGGTGCAATACTTATTCAGAGGGGGCATGTGATAGCATATGCATCGATGTAGCTAAAGCCTCATAAGATGAGGTATCCCACCCACGATCTGGAGTTGGGGGCAGTAGTGTTCTCCCTCAAGATGTGGCGTCACTATTTGTATGGGGTTCAGTGTACCATATACACGGACCATAAGAGCTTGAAGTACTTGATGGATCAGCCCAATCTGAATATGCTCCAATGGAGATGGTTGGACGTGGTAAAGGATTACGATTGTGAGATCCTGTACCACCCGGGCAAGGCTAATTTTGTAACTGATGCCCTAATCCGTAGGGCAGAGAGCGCTCCGATTCGAGACATCTGTATGCGGTTGACAGTGATGACTCCGGTGTTGGACACCATTCTGGAGGCCCAGGCAGAGGCCGTGATACCAGAGAACCGTAAGAGAGAGTGGGTGATTGGGCAGGTACCTGAGTTCGTTACCGATAGCCGCAGGCTTATGACCTTTCAGGGTCGGATTTGGGTGTCGTATGCAGGTGGGGCGCGCACCACATTGATGGAGGAGGCACATAGATCGAGATTCTCGATCCATCTCGGGGCTAGTAAGATGTATTTGGATCTAAAGAAATATTATTGGTGGACCTGTATGAAGAGGGATGTAGCATGGTTTGTTGAGAGGTGCTTGACCTGTCGTAGGGTTAAGGCCGAGCACCAGCGTCCGCATGGCAAGTTGCAGCCACTTGAGGTTCCCCAATGGAACTGCGAACAGATTTCTATGGATTTCATCACCAAATTGCCGAGGACCGCGAGGGGTGTCGATGCAATTTGGGTGATCGTCGACCGGCTAACGAAGAGCGCTCACTTTCTTGCTATCAGTGAGAGCTCTTCTGCAGAGAGGTTGGTAGAGTTGTATGTGAGGGAGGTGGTATCACGGCATGGAGTGTCGATCTCGATTGTGTCAAATTGGGATGTACATTTCACTTCCAGATTCTGGAAGAAGTTTCATGAGGAGTTGGGCATGAGGCTGCATTTCAGTACCGCCTACCATCCACAGACGGACGGGCAGAGTGAGCGGATGATCCAGACGCTCGAGGAAATGCTCCGAGCATGTGTGTTGGAATTTGGAGGAAACTGGGACACGCACTTGCCGTTGGCTGAGTTTTCCTATAACAACAGCCACCATTCGAGTATCGGTATGCCTCCCTTTGAATTGTTGTATGGGAGGAGGTGTCGGACTCCCATCTGCTGGGGAGAGGTCGAGCAGCGAGGGTTGGGTAGGACTGAGTTAGTGCTTCAGATGACAGAGCAGATACATTAGGTCAGGTAGAGGTTGTTGACAACTCAGAGTCGCTAGAAGAGTTACGCGGATAGGCGACGATCCGAGCTCGAGTTTCAGGTCGGAGATTTTGTACTCTTGAAGGTGTCTCCTTGGAAAGGAGTAATCTGATTCAGGAAGAGGGGAAAGTTGGGGCCCCGGTACATCGGTCCATTCAGAGTGTTCGCGAGGGTGGGCCAGGTAGCATATCGTTTGGAGCTACCTATAGAATTGAGTCAGATTCATGATACCTTCCACGTGTCTCAGCTGAGAAAGTGTATAGCCAACGAGTCGGCAGTGGTACCGCTGGAGGATATATAGGTGGATGCGAGCCTAAATTATGTTGAGAGACTGATCGCGATCTTGGACCGGAATCAAAGATGCGGGAGAAACATCTGGAGTTGTTTGTGGCATGAAACTTCGAGGGCGAAGTATGGTTCTAGTGGGGGAGAATTGTAACATCCCGAGTTCAGGTGTGTCTCTTAAACCCTTCTCCTTTTTCCCAAGTTCTCAAGTTAAGCCCCTTAAATGAAATGCCAGGCAAGCGAGTACGCTGCGCGTACTCGCTCGCTTAATTTGGACACGGACTCGCCTAGGTATGCTGGGCGTAGCGAGCCAAGATGTAAACCCTAATTTGTGGCTTATGCACTATAAAAGGAATGCTAAGGCTTTATCCTCAGCCACCATTTCAGAGAGTGAAACCCTAATAGAGAGTCCTCCTTCGTTTCTAGCTAGTGTGTTGGTGTTCTAAGCTTCAAAGTGCCATTTCAAGGTGGTGAAAGAGAAGAAGAGGCCATTTTGGAAGCTAGGAGTTGGTGGTCAAGAGTAGATCCGAGCTTTTTAGAGGTTGGAGTTTCTTTCTGAGGTAAAAAGCTCAAAACTTTCCTTGTCATTTGTGTTGTGTGCTTCTTGGACCAATTTCTAGGGTTTTTGGTCCCAAGGTGGAGACTTTATGAGCAAATGGTCTCCATTGGCCTAGATCTACCATATTTCAGGACTATAAGAGTTGTATGTTCATAAAAATGCAATCTTGGACGTGAATATTGAGCCATGCATGAGATCTAGACCTTTTGAGGAATAAGGAAAGGTGTTAGAGGGTGTAGGGACCTTTACAGCCATGCAAAGGCTTAAAGGTTCCGACTTTATGGGATAAGAGGCTTAGGGAAAGTCAGATCTGAAAGTTGAATGAGTGTCTGAACTGTTTAAGACCAAAATCCATGGAAAGCCTGAAACTGAGACTTACGTTGGGCGTAACTCTCAGTACGCGCAGCGTAAAGGGTTTAGACCCCGATTGTGACTCGCCGGCGTACGCCCCGAGTACAGAGAAGGTACGCGCCGCGTACTGCCTCCTATTGACTTCCGTTGACTTTTAGGGTTTTGGTCAACCTTTGGACTTTTGGGCTAGGGAGGGGTAAAATGGTCTTTTACCCTTCTGTGAAATTGTAGGAGTGGATTTAATCTAGCCTTTGAGAGCCATTATTTCTTTGAGGGTGTTGATATGTGTTTAGGCGGGGGCTAGACCAGTGTGTTCGTGTGCGAGATTATCAGAGATACCCGAGGTGAGTATTCTCACTATACATTACCTAGAGTGGTATTATGTGTAGCCCGAAGGGTCTTGTATGCTATGTGTATGTTTGAGATTATGTGCATTTTGGTTGTATGTATGCGGTATGTTGTATAGACCGGACCGAAGGGTCCAACGATACAGACTGGATCGAAGGGTCCGGCGAGCTATGACCGGACCAGAGGGTCCAACGAGCTACGGGACTGGAGGTTCCCGCTGAGACACATCGACCGGAGGGTCGTACTGTAGCCTCGAGTGGCGTATGTGTTGTATGTGGTATTTTGGGGAACTCACTAAGTACACACTATCTGAGTGGCGTATGTGTTGTATGTGGTATCGCGGGAAGCTGCCGGCATGACCAGTACACACTATCTGAGTTTCGTATATTTGATCTTGGGATGTGAATTATTGGATTTGTTATGTGATACATTGAGAATTGGGAATTTTTATGAATGAAATTGCATTATTAAAAAGTGAAAAATTGTTTTGAAATTTACATTGTTACATAAGCGAGCCAAGCCCGCTGATCAGAGAGTTGGAGGCCAAAAGGGCCATACTTGCGGGAAGTGCAGAAAGGGACATGAGGGACCCTGTCGGTCTGGGTCAACTTGCTACCTATATAGCAAGGTGGGGCATATGACTAAGGATTGCTCCAAGGGATTTCGGGTTTGTGTCAGTTGCAACCAGACGGGCCACATAAAGGTAGATTGTCCTCAACTTGCATCTAGGACGATTCAGACTCCGGTCCTAACGACCATGCGTATCACTGATGCCGGCAAGGGAAGGCCGAGACACTGAGGGCTCGAGGGAAAGCACTTCAGTTGACAGCAGAGGAGGCCCACGCAACTCCAGACGTCTTGGCTGGTATGTGTTCATTATATTTTTTTGATTTATTTATGCTGCTTATATTATCGATTTTGTAGGTACTTTTCTTGTGAATTTTGTGCCTACGCTTGTGATGTTTGACTCGGGTGTGATTCAATCATTTGTGTCGTCATCATTTTGTTGCGGTTTTAGTGTTCTACAAGTGATCTTGAGCAGGCCCATGAGAGTCTCGGTACCTGATGAGCATCCAGTCTCTGCTACTGATGTCTTCCGAGGTTGTGTATTAGATATCTTCGGGGTTGGATATCCGATAGATCTCATCCCTATCATGATGGGAGATGTTTGTGTGATTGTGGGTATGGATTGGTTGAGCCAGTTTGGGGATCTGATTGAATGTGAGCGTCAGTTGGTGATAGTTCAAGACCCTAGTAGGGGAGTGTTGACTATCTATGTTGAGGGTAGTAAGTCGGGATCGACCATCTGTTCTGCCGCCAGGGCAAGGCAGAGTTTGAAACATGAGTGTATGAGTTATTTGACATATGTACTGGATACTCGGGTTGAGAAGAAGGAATTGATCTATGTATTTGATGTTCCGGTGGTAAGTGATTTTCCCGATGTTTTTCCCAAGGAGTTACTAGGAGTGCCTCCTAAAAGGCAAGTGGAGTTCTGGATCGATCTGTTTCCGGTTGCGACACCGATTTCCAAAGCACCGTACCATCTTTCACCTCCTGAGATGCAAGAGTTATCATATCAGCTGCAGGATCTGTTAGGAAAGGAGTTTATTCGACCAAAAATTTCTCCTTGGGGAGCCCCGATCTTTTTTTTAGGAAGAAGGGTGGTTCACACCGGATGTGCATTGATTACCGGGAACTGAACAAGCTGACGGTGAAAAACCATTACCCTTTGTCGAGGATTGATGATCTTTTTGACCAGATTCTGGGGGCATCTTGTCCGGCTATCATCATATGAGGGTACGGGAGGAGGATATTCCAAATACGGCATTTCAAACTCGCTATGGGTATTATGAGATTGTGGTGATGCCTTTTGGGCTCATTAACGCACCGGAAGCGTTCATGGACCTCATGAACCAGGTGTGTAGACCCATGTTGGATTGATCAGTGATCATTTTTATCGATGACATTATGGTATATTCGAAGACTAGGGAACAACATGAGGAGCATCTTCAAGAGATTCTTGGGGTTTTGAGGGTGGAGAGGTTTTATGCCTAGTTCTCTAAATGTGATTTCTGGTTGCAAGAGGTACATTTTTTAAGACACCTCGTCAATCAGAATGGTATCTTAGCTGACCCAGCCAAGACAGAGGCGGTGATGCAGTGGGAGGTACCGAGATATCCATCTGAGACTCGAAGCTTCCTCGGGTTGGCAGGTTTTTATCTGAGATTCATCAGAGACTTCTCCAAGATTGTTGTTCCTCTCACCAAGTTGATAGGAAAGGATGTTGCTTTTAGTTAGGGGCCTAAGCAGCAGGTATCATTTGAGACTATTCACCAGAGATTGTGTGAGGCACTAGTATTTTCCCTCCCTGACGGAGTTGAGGATTTTGTAGTCTACTGTGATGCATCCATTGCAAGATTGGGTGTTGTGTTGATGCAGAGAGGACATGTGATAGCATACGCTTTGCGGCAGCTGAAGTATCACGAAGCCATATATTCCACTCATGATTTGGAGTTGGGGGCGGTGGTTTTTGCCCTCAAGATTTCGCGCCACTATCTCTATGGTGTTCGGTGTACCATCTACACGGACCATAAGAGTCTGAGATACCTTATGGATTAGCCTAACTTGAATATGAGGAAAAGGAGGTGGTTGGATGTAGTGAAAGACTATGACTACGATATCTTGTATCATCCGGGCAAGGCCAATATGGTGGCTAATGCCTTTAGCCGGAAGGTGGAAAATACCCCGATTATGGATGTGTGCATGAGGATAACCGTGATGACTCCAATTTTAGAGATCATCAAGGAAGTGCAGCTAGAGGCCATAAAAGATGAAAATAGGAAAAATGAGCGGGTGATCGGTCAGATTTCGACATTTGATATTGACAGTCGAGGGCTTTTCACACTTCAAGGGTGGGTATGGGTTCCATATGCGGGTGGGGCTCGGCGGATTTTGATGGAGGAGGCCCATAAATCGAGATTGTCCATCAACCCGAGGGCTACCAAGATGTATCTCGGATTGAAGCATAATTATTGGTAGCCATGTATATAAAAATATGTGGCATAGGTTTTGGAGTGATGTTTGACCTGCCGGAATGTCAAGGTAGAGCACCAGTGGCCTCACGGCAAGTTGCAGCCTCTGGAGGTTCCCCTATGGAAGTGAGAGCAGATTACTATGGATTTCATTACAAAGTTAGAAAGGATTGTGAGGGGTGTTGACATTATCTAGGTGATAGTGGATCGTTTGACAAAAAGTGCTCACTTCTTAGCCATTAGTGAGAACTCTTATGTAGAGAAATTGGCCGACATTTATGTTTGAGAGGTGGTAGCTTCGCATGGGGTGCCGACGTCTATTGTGTCTGAACGGGATGTGAATTTTAGTTCTAGATTCTGGAAGAGATTTCATGAGGATTTGGGTACCAGTCTACACTTCAATACTGCGTACCATTTGTAGACGGATGGACAGAGTCAGCGGATGATTCAGACGCTTGAGGATATGTTGTGTGATGGTGTTATTGATTTTGGTGGGAGTTGGGACTCCTATCTTCCGTTAGTTGAGTTATCGTATAACAACAACCATTATTCCAGTATCGGTATGCCCCCGTTCGAGCTTCTTTATGGCCAGAGATTTCAGACTCTTATTTGTTGGGGCGAGGTAGGGCTGACGGTCATGGGGAGCACGGAGGTCTTGCTCAAGATGACTGAGCTTATACAACAGGTTCAACAAAGGTATTGACAACACAGAGCTGCCAGAAGATTTATGTGGATTGGCGACGCTATGAGTTAGATTTTCAGGTGGTAGATCTAGTGCTCTTGAAGGTGTCACCCTGGAAGGGTGTTATTCGCTTCAGGAAGCGCCCTTTTCGAGTTTTGGCCCGTGTGAGAAAGGTGGCCTACCGGTTAGAGCTGAGCTGAGGTAGATTCATGATACCTTCCATGTTTCTCAGCTGAGGAAGTGTATCGCATATGAGACAGTTGTGGTTCCTTTGGAGGATATTCAGGTCGATGATCACCTAAATTATGCGGAAAATCCTGTATCCATTTTGGACCGGAGAGTGAAAACCTAGAGGAACAAGGTTCTAAACTTGGTCAAAGTTCAGTGGGAGCACCGTAGAGGTTCGGAGTAGACATGGGAACCTGAGTTCGAGATACGTGAGCAATACCCTGAGCTGCATCTGGAAGATGACTTTAAGGGAGAAGTATGATTTTAGTGGGGAGAATTGTAACATCCCGAAATAAGGTACATTGAATTACTTCTTGAGTCTTTATTAGACGTTTCACATTTGGTCCCTCATAGGAAAAGGCTTGCAAAAGTGGTTGTATATGGGGCGTACGTATGAGTACACGCGGCGTACTCATGCAACATGCATGGATGCGGAGGGCCAACTAGTATGCTGGGTATACTAGCTAAGATGTAAAAGCCTAATTTTAAGGGTTCCCCTATTTAAAGAACATCATAACCTCATTTCTGGCCACCCTTATCAGCCTCCAACCCTCCCATAAACCCTAATCTTGTGTGAGTGGCTCGTGTGTGTATTATTGTAAGTTTTGAGTGTTATTCGCTCTTGTAGTGGAAGAAGAAGGTTAGAGAAGAAGAAGAGGGTGCTAGCAAGCTTGAAGATATAGGAACTTCCCCCGTTATGCATCATTTTATGGTATAATGTCTATACCTTGACAAGTGTTCTTCTAGATCTTTTGGCTTAAGATTTATGAGCTAAAAGTCCCCAAGTTTGGACCTTTATGAGTTTGTGTCACACCCTGAAAACCGAAGGCGGAAACATTTCCGGGGTTGACTCCATGTTGAGTATCAAATCCAATGCACATAGTAAAACAGTAAACACAAAACATTACATTACATAATATTGTTTACATCTGTTTGAAAGAAAAGTTATACAAGTGTTTTACATATGTAATATAAACAAAAGTAAAGACGAGTCTTCGGGACGCTCCGTCTTCTCCAAAAGGTGGTGGTGTACCTGTCTAACGCTGACCTGAGAATACAAGCAGTTTGAAAATCAGCATAAAGCTAGTGAGTTCATAAGCGGTTTAGTTTTGAAAAGAACGAGTTCCTTTACTTTCTGGAAAAGTTGTTGATCAAGAAAATCCCATATGTTCTTATGAAACAGTTTAGTTACCTTTTGTTACAATTTTGAAAACAGTTGGTTATGTCGTTCCAGGAAAATCCCATATTTTCCTTATAGTTTTAGTTATTTGTTTGTTACTTTATCCGTTTATGTGTTGTTGTACTACCCAGGAAAATCCCATATTTTCCTTACAGTTTTAGTTATTCGTTTGTTACTTTATCCGTTTATGTGTTGTTGTGCTACCCAGGAAAATCCCATATTTTCCTATGTGTTGAGTTGTCTATTTGTATCTAGGTTCGTTACTTGGTTGTTATGTTATCCCAGGAAAATCCCATATTTTCCTATATGTGGTGGTTGATTCTTAGGTCTGATTTCATAGTACTAGTAATTACCATGTGAGTAGTATTAGTTATGTGTTCTAAACCCTCAGTTATTCTACATTCGAATGACTATTATCTACTAGCTTAGTTGTATTTTCGAATATTTGGAATCACACATAAGCGTACATTACTGTATTTTCGAAGTTCTGCTAAGTTCCAAAAGAGTATATTAGTTGTGTATTCGAAGCTCTGTCGACATTCTGAGGCAGATATATTTGAAACTCAGTAGAGGTCTAGAGGCGTATTTTCGTATTAGATTCGAAACTCTGGTGACACTCAAGGAGTACACTAACTGTATTTTCGAAGTCTTAGTGTCAACCAAAGACGTCATTTCACATTCGAAGTCGTATTCGCATTCATAGTTGTATTCGTATTCGTATTCGTATTCGTATTCGTATTCGTATTCGTAATTCGTAATTCGTATTCGTATTCGTATTCGTATTCGTATTCGTATTCGTAGTCATATTCATATTCGTAATTCATATTCGTATTCGTATTCGTATTCGTATTTGTATTCGTATTCGTATTCGTATTCGTATTCGTAATTCGTATTCGTAGTCATATTCGTATTCGTAATTCGTATTCGTATTCGTATTCGTATTCGTATTCGTAATTCGTAATTCGTAATTCGTACTAGATTACATTATTATTGATCTTAAATATGATTAGTATGATTTCTTATTCAAAGAGAATATAGTTATAACACTCTTAAAAGAAATCTATGTTTAACCTGCAATTCGAAACGTCAGTTATCACAAATCTTTGGAAATCAAAACATTTAGTAAGTAAAACCATTGAGTTGAAAATCAGTTTAAGTACAAAATACACTTGTACTTTTGCTTGTATTCCCCCCTGAAAACATTGAAAAAACCATTGAAAACACGGAAAAAGGGTAGGGGTATGAACTCACCGGACTCTGAAATGCGACGATTTCGGACACTAAACGTCGGTTCGAGGCCTGATTACTCGCGATGTCCCTATGTAAAATGAAATAATGTCCATATATATCTAATTAGATTTACAATCACTAATTATATGGAACATTATACTCCAATGAGATTATACACCTCAAAACGAGTGTTTGGAGTGACTCGGGTGACATCTACGGACGTGTAATGGCACGAGGGACTTGGGATCTGAGTTTACTCCCCAAGAGTAAACATTTTAGGAAGTTTACAACCATAAAACACCTACATACATGAGTTCACGGTCGTGAATTCATGTTGGTGTGATTTTGAGTGCTTAATGGCTTGTTTGGACTTGGGAAATGTTGGAATGGACTTCTAAAATACCTTGGAATAAATTTATGGGAATTATACCATTTAAAAGGGAGTTCACGGCTGTAAACTTGGAGTTTACGGCCGTAAACTCTCCCATGGTCATGAGTAATTGATTTAAGGCACTTAGGACAATCACATGTGATTCTAGTTAATTTTCCAAGCCTTGTTATGATTTAATGGCATCATTTAACACATATTTGGGAGTTTACGGCCTAAGGGCATGATCTATGGCCGTAAACTCTTATATGTTGCATTTTGATATGTTTAAGACTTCCAAACTATTTTTAGATGGTTCTAGGATTTACCACAAGGCTATTGGTTAAGTTTGAAGGCATTTGGACATGTGAAAAGGAGTTTACTCTCCATTTTTTAGGGGTTTACGGCCCAAGCATGTGCCTTGGCCATAAACTCCTATTTACTCCCCAAAAATTATGTTTATGATGTTCTAAGGCCATTACCAATATTCTAAAATTCATATCTAAGCCTTGTTTGAGTCTAGGAAGGGTTTAAGGGCTTAAAACCCTTATAATTTAGTGTTTACGGCCTAGGCACCTTCCTGGGCCGTAAACTCATAAACAAGGCTCTAAATCATGTTTCAAGGCATTCTAAACCATTCCATAAAGTCATCTAGCCATATCTAAGGTCTAATTGTGGTTTGGAAGGGTTTTGTTGCTCCAAAAACCCCATTTATATGAGTTTACGGCCTAGGATAGTTCTAGGGCTGTAAACACATGATAATGGTCCTAATCCATAGATTATACTCGAATTTGAAGGCTAAAGAGGTTGTATAGCATGTTAGGGAAGTTACCTCAAAGATTTGAAGCCTTAAATTGATGATTTGGACCCTTAAACTTGGATTTAGGAGAGAGGTTAGAGAGAGATGGTTGTGAAATGAAGCAAAAGCTTCAAATGAAAGCTTGAACACGTTTAAATAGGTCCCAAACTTGGACACGATGGAACTCTACCCGATACCGGCACTAAACGGGGCTTTTGGTCGCACCCAATTAAGTTTCCGTGACTCGGCGGGAATGTTTCTAAATTTTTTTTGGAATAAGTATTTTGGGCTAATTTCGTGAGTTCCTAAGAGGTTTGGACACTCATTAGCATCAATTAAACATATAAATTTAATTAATTTAACCCAAAAACGACATCGGAACGAATCGATATACGGCGAGTTATACGGGTAGAATGGGTTTTCGGCGATGAACAACTTCGGGTTGTTACATTATCCCCCCGTTAGAGGGAATTTCGTCCCGAAATTCAATGATTACGATACAAGTCATGAATTTGAATGAGATACGGGTGGATTTGCTGCTTCGGGTTTTCACGCTCCCAAGTGACATCGGGTCTCCGCTTGACGTCTCAGCGAACCCTCACTATCGGGACGCGTCTTGATTTCGTTGGGTAGATACTTCTCAAAGACCGAGACATGAAGTATCAGATTGGTGCTACTAAGTTCCGAGGGCAATCGAAGTTTGAAAGTTACGGAATCGATTTCACAAGGGTCGCGAAGGGTCTAATGTATCATGAGGGAAATATTTCTCTTTTCCGAAGCATTCCATTAAAAGAGGTTGCTTTAAAGTCTCACTTTTAAGTACAATGTAGATGAGAGACTTTAACACACAAACACATTCACCTCACGTTTTCTTTCTTCTTTCTTTTCTCCCTCACATATTTCTCCACTCATGTAAGTTACTAGTACACATGCATGATGAATGTATGACAAAACTTCTAACTTTCCTCCATGAGTCAAATCCATCTTGAAGCATAAATACCCAGCTATGTTATAATTCTTTTCCTTTACACATTTCAGCCCCAAACTCACCAAAACACCTTAGCCTACCTGTTCTTTCTTTTCTGCATCGTGATCCCCAAGAACACCTCTATTCGGAGGTGTGGTGCACCTGTTTTTCCAGAAAGAAAATAGAACAACAAATCTGTCAATTTTTTCATGTCTTTACTGTCAAAATAAACTCCAAACACCCACTGTTTCACCCCTACTTGCTGCTCTCTCCCTTGTGCGAAACAGCTTCAAAAATAGAAATTTTAGGAGGCAAAGAGGCTGCCAAAACAGCCCCTGCCACCTTTTTGTTGTCGAGAACCACCAAAACGGTGGAAACACTTCGTATTTTCTTACCTTTTCGACCCAGAAACAGTCCCATATTCATCATTTCAGCGGGATGGAGTAGTTTCGGGTCCTCTTCCAAGAGTTGGTGAAGAGTTACGACAAGAAATTTCCGGGAAGTCAAACCAAACCGAACCGAAAATCACGCTCCAAATGTGAGTCTTTATGGCCCCGTTTTTACATTTTTACTTATTTGGGGGGAGACACATACTTGAGTATTTTGATATAATAAAATGGCAAAAAAGTTTATATGTTACATGCATACACAGTTAGTACTTGATGCAAAAATTGTTAGAGTCAATGTTTATTATAGATACTATTTTTACAAATGACGTTTGTAATAAAGGTGGTGGTTAGTAATGGTTATACACAAGAATTTTATAAAATGTTAGACTTATTTACAACCACTTGTGTAAACAAAAAAGATAGATAAGAGTAATCTAGTGTTATATTGTTTGTCGGGACAAATAAAAGTATCGTTAAGAACTTATGTCAAAATTTTGATAAATTAAACATGTTTAACTTGTCATGATAGGTATAACCATATGACTTGTGTGTATTAGGGCATTAAGCTTATTTTTCATCAAGTATTGATAGGAAAGAATTAAACGAGATGATAAAATAAAAATATGCAAATGAATTATAAAACGATATCAAGAGTATGAGAATAAACCAGAAGTAGTTATATATTATGGTATAATATGAAATCTTGTTGATAAATAATGTGTTTGTATTTTTAAGACTAAAGTTTACTTACAAACGAAAATAATACATTTCAACATTAAGTAAATATTAAAAATACAAAAATATTCGATTAAAGTGACAACCGGTCAACCGACGTAACACCGACATGTATGAAGTACTCGACTACGCTAAAGGAACATCTTTCCTATCGGTTGGTAGATTGAAATTATTTGAGTCAATATCGTCTCTTTATTTGAAAGCTAAGTTAAATTTAATATTTAACTAAATGCACTAGATAAAAATAAAATCATAAATAAAGACTCGCGTTGGCGATCATTGGAAGCGGCGGATTTTATTGTCATGTATTTCGCGGATTGTGTATCCCGTGTGTGCTTGTGGGAGGAATGTATCGAAAGGGGTGGAGGAGAGAGTTTGTTGATGGTGTGTTTTTCCCTTGTAAGGATCCGATATTGGAATCGACACCTAGCTCTATAACCGTTAATCCAGGAGGAATCATATACTGTAGGTCTATGTACACAGCATAGATTTATAATAAAGAACTTTGGTGTAGATCTAATTCTTATGAAAAGATTTATACAAATGGTTATTTTCCATCTGTGGTTGCTAGCTACAACTTCGTCTGACGAGGCAACAGGCGTCAAGTGTTTCTTTCTTCGTTACTATACGACTGCTTTTAAATGTTAGTAACGATCTCGATTCCTCTATATTAATTTGTATTGTGTCTGTGTGGCTTGTTTATTGCGCTTATGCGATTTATGGAGGAGCGACGAATAGTGTCGGTTATGGGCAATTTAATATATTGAAGATTTTTACTCGAAGATGTATAGATCTAGATTGAGTCAATTCTCCCAATTTGGGACCGAGGGTGTCGAGTGTTAGGACGTTATATACTTCTCCTTACGACATAATTTTTCGTAACGGACAAGATCCAGAGAATAAAAATCGTTATGAAAATAACTAATATTTATTGTTTAAAAAGTGGCTGAATAGAAAAATATGCTTTATAATTTACCGGTCTTTGCAAACATTATTTTGAATTATAAAAATCATCGGTGTCAAAAGAAAACCTATAAAGCTCACCAACATTATTGTTGACGTATTTTTAAAATGTATGTGTGTCTAGGTGTTCAAGGTGGCCAGAAGAACTCTCACCACGTGTGAGGATGATGAGTTTGACGTTGAAAATAAATTGTTGGCTCTATAGTAGCCTTTTGTCTCTTTTATGTTGTAAGAAATTGAAATCCGGGCATAACGCTTTTGGACTATTAAACAGTGTGTTTTGCCATATTCATACTTCGGATGAATGTAATGTCGAATAAATTCTGTTATTATATCATTATATGTTGTTGACTATGATCCAAATGTTTAAGTCGCAACCCCGACGTTTCCGCCATTGGTCCGGGTGTGACAGTTTCCGGTAATGTCGACCACTATGAATATTCTGCCTAAGTAGTTCCATTTAAAAGGGCACTGCATATGAATATCAATAGTCACATGCAACTTAGACACTCCTAAATCTGATAATTATTAGACCATTAATCATAATCTAACGTCCCATTTTTATAAGAAATTTTCCATTTTTAAATTAAGATGAATGCCCATTTACATAAATTTATTATAAAGATAAAACCATTTTTTTAATAATCATAAACCATAATCAAAGTCATAAGAAAAACATTACGGCGGCTCCAATCATAAAACTGTTGATGTGTGTGTGAAGTCACACCTTTGCCTTCCCACAATCTGTAGAAGTACCTAAAAACCTTTAATCCACACCTATAAGCAAAAAACTTAGCGAGTTCCATAAAATACCATATACAACAATATACAAACACATCATAGAAAATTTATCCTTTAGCACGAAGCTGGTTCGCCCCTTTGGCCTTCAACATAAAGCTAGTCCACCCCTAGCCTTCAACATAAAGTTGGTCCACCCTTTGGCCTTCAACATAAAGATGGTCCGCCTCAAGTATCTTAGCCTACAACACATAATATGCCAACATATACATCAAATAGAGATACAGACAATCCAATACCACATGCAACTAACTAACTAGTCTACATGCCTAACATCAAACCACATCATAAGCATATTTTATCTTATAGAGGATACATATTGTAATATACAGTATAATGAGAAAATTCACTTGAGCTAAACAGCTGAAGCTCAACAACAACCTCAGTAATACAAACAACTAACAAAAGCCACCTGATATCAAATTGATCCCAATCCTCAGTTAAATATTCAATTCTACCAAAGTTTGACCAAAAATCAAACTCGTAAAAAGTCAGTGGTCAATGGTCAAGGTCAAATTCAATGTTCAATGGCTTTCGCATTGTGACCCTTGAACAGTCGCATCGTGAACCGCTAAATGACATAATAGTCGGGAAAATTCAATAAATCGCGTCGTGACATCCAATAAGTCACTAAATGATTTCTTACATTTTAATTCATTAAGATCTTAATCCTTAACTACATAAGTTCCAATTCTCATATCTAGTACTCTATGACGATTTAATGGATAAAGTTTCCAATTTTATTCATCCCAGCGGCTTAACAACTCTAAATCTCAAACTCTAAGTCCAAACTTCCACTTATGATGCAAAAAACTCAATGCATGTCCTAAGGACAAGCATGCACAAACAGATTTCCAACACCAAGCAAGCCCAAAAGTTGATTAATTCGATCATATGGTTCTGGAGTTCTACAAACTCCAAGAACACCATAAAAGGGACCAAGAAGACACCACAAAACAATCTAAAACCTACATCTATGATGATATTAACTTCGCATGATTCCAAGGTCCATAAAGTAATTGGATGAAGATGAACTCCAAGGAAAACAGGTATTAATCACCAAATGTTCATAATTACTTATGGCTAGATCCATGAAGTAATCTCTAAGCACGGGTTGTTTCAACACTTAAAATCTCTATCTTCATGTACTCATGTAGTATTAGCACAATCTTCAATATAAATGCCCAAAGCACTTTGGTCAATTGACCAATATTCATGATAGTCGTGAATCACTCACCCACTTCCTAGAGTGTGACCAATTGTGGAAGTTTGAACATAATTAAACATTATAGAAATTGGTTCAAAACATGCAAAAGCAAAACACAATATTTGAATTAACATAACTTTGATAGCAACAAAAGCTCTTCATTAAGTCACTACGAAATAAACATCAAAAATGGTTACAATTCATATTGTTATATGTTTCATAATAATTCAAACTAAAAACTAAACTATTACATCAAACACTATATAGTCTCTTGCCGACAACCCTCACATGACCATCATGTTTCTCTCTTGATAGTGGCTTCGTGAACGGATCAACACGATTCTCCTTAGATGATACCCTATTCATGACGATGCCTCCCTCTTCTACTCTATGTCGAACGTAATGATACTTTCTTAGTATGTGTCTCACATTACCATAAACCTCCATAGGCTCTTTAATGCTTGGAACAACTCCAAGATCACCAATGAAATTCTTTAACCATGTAGCCTTATTTGTTGCTTCACAGGCTTCAATATACTCAAAATCGCATGTCAAGTCTGCCACCGTCTTTTTTTTTTTTGGAACTTTTCCACGTAACAACTCCTCCATTCAGCAAAAACACCCAACCTGACTGCAAACACGATATATCTATGTCAGTCTGGAAACTTGCATCTGAATAACCTGTGACTCACAACTCTTCTCTGCCACCATATACTAAGAACATATCCTTAGTTCCTTTCAAATACTTGAGGATATTCTTCATGGTCGTCCAATGACTATCGCCAAGATTATCTTGATATCGACTCATCATGCTCAGAGCATATAAGATATCAGGTCTAGTACATGTCTTGACATACATGATCAATCCTATAGCCGAAAAATGGGAGACTTGACTCATCCTTTACAGTTCTTCTTTGGTTCTAGGAGATTGATCTTTACTAAATCTTATGTCATGTTTCATGGGTAGATACCATTTCTTAGAATCTTGCATTTTGAATTTTTTTTCAAAACCTTATCTAAGTATGTACTTTGGCTCAATCCAATTAGACGTGTAGATCTATCTTTATAGATCCTAATGCCTAGTATATAAGCTAATAAATACGCCTCCTTCAGTTTCTATATGGAAAGCATAAAACTCAAGAAGGAGATGAACTCTATTTGATCTTCGAAGGCGACGAGTTGGACCTATGTTAGTTTGCTCAGCAGGTTGATCACCCTCTAGTTGAATGCCAAAATTCCCATCTTAATATGTACAAGCCATCAAGGATTTGACAATCTCGAACCTTTCTTGTAGAGCTTACTCTTGGAACATTTCCTTGAGATGATCATTAATTTCGAACGCCCCAAGACTCTCGAAACTCTTTTCAAGCTCAGGGGACATGGTCACCAACATTATTCAAACAACCTTTTTAGATTCATCATCATGTTTATTGTAAGCACCTATATCTTCTTTATAGGACTCATCATCCTTGTAAGGGAGACTCTAATCGAGGACAAACTCTTTTCCCTCATACCTCAAGGCAATTCTTAGGTTGCTAATCTAGTCCGAATAGTTTTGACTAGTGAGTTTATCCTTGTGTATGATCGAAATGAAAAAGAAGTTCTAGTTTGAGGTAAGATGAGGAGGTGAAGGTGGAAGATTGTTGTAGTCCTTCGTCTTCTACAAAATGAAAGGAAGTTTAGTTAGTTTGAATTTATCCTTAAAATAATTTTTAACACTAAATGAATTATTAACAAAGCTAGGGTCCATATTTGACTTTGAGATGTGTAAAGGGATGTTGTAAACACACAACAAAGTTTTTTAGGTAGGTAGTGCAACTTGTCAATTTCAAACTCTTGAAACTCCTAGATCATTTGAGATTCATTGACGTTTGATGGTATGTTAATATCGATTGTGCTCATCTCAAATTTAATGATGAGGATACCATAGAACATTAAATAGATGGTTAATAAACCATATAAAACCGCTCGATCCTTGATGCAAAATTATCCTCACATTGACGTGTCGGTTAGCCACACACGCTCCATCAACAGAATTATTTCTCGAGCGACTCTCATTTTAACTTAAATTCTTGAACTAACATGTCAATTCACCACACACGCTTCATCATTAGAATATAAAGAAAATATGTGTTTTCATGTGTAGCACATGATTCACGTTTTCGATATATATAAAACAAGAATTTTATTTATCATTGTATTAATATTGTTAATCTTGAAACAAAATCCGATCGAACCTTTCGGTAACTTCACTCTAAAAATACAAAAAGGCGGTGAAGGTGTTAAGCGCGAAACATTTTAAAAACCAACCTCATTAGGAATCATAGAAACCTCCTTAAACCTTTCTTAGAATATTAGAGTGGATGAGTCTAGTCTTGATTCGATGATAATGTTTTTAATAATTGTTATACGTATAGTAAATTATACCATATACTAAATTTAAACATTTTAAATTTATAATCGTGTCTTTCTAATTTAATTCTCTTATTAAATAAAGTTCAAGATAAATATTCAAATTTAAATAATATTCAAATTTAATTTATTAAATATTCAAATTTAAATTCCAATTAAATAATATTTCAATCAATTACTAAATTCAAATATTTAGATTTAAATAGTTAAAATAATATTTTAAACAAGAGGCTAAGAAAATCGAAATTTTAATCAAAATCTAAAATCCTGAAAATTCGTCTGCCACGCACGTGACTGCGATTAACATGGTTTTTTTTTGTTTTTTTTTGTTTTTTTTTTTTTTTTTAACTTTGTGCTATAAACTAAAACCAATTAGGCTCTAATACAATCGTTGAAGATTATTAACATCAAATACACTGTATAAGTGTGACATCCTCATTTTTACGGTCATTTTAAAATTTTTTATTTATACTTATTTAAAACAGAGTTTACTTTTAAATGTAGAATTTGGTCCCATAAAGTATTTTCGAAGAATTTTTTCATTAATTTATAAAATTTTGGGATGTCATCACTGATACAAAACATAAGCATAAATATGTCTTATAGTATTTTAGACTATTAGTCTACATTTCTTTGAATCTCTCATCATTCATGTACCTTGCACGACTACCGGTGAGGCAAAGAAGCTGAGTGGATCAGGTTGGGAAACCTGGTGAGTACATAGGGTTTTCAATCCACAATATTATAATCATTAATTATACATTTTCAACAAACAAATAACCCAATTATCCATTCCCGTTATCCCCACTTCCTAATCTTTAAATAATGATCTCGATGGATCTTTCATAAAGGATCTTTATCATCAACATTTGTCATTTATCTTTCCTTAAGTATCTAGGCACAATAGTACAATAGTACTTTAGGCATAACACAACAATATGATAGTACATTGGTCATAACATAACAGGTCACAACTCATCATTTCGCACACCATTTTACTAACCAATATATTCTTAGGCGACTAGACACAACAGTATAATAGTACTTTAGTTATAGCACATCAGGTCACAACTCGTTATTTCACACAATCCATAACTCAACCTCTCATTTATTATTTTACTCAGTCCTTTACCAATCTATCACAACCTCTCATCGGTTATTTCACACAACCCTTCACTACCTAATCATATTTTAAATATAATAATTTATATACGGTTTAATCAAGTAATAGCTATATCATATAACACATATATATTAAACACGGATAAATAGCACACATATAATTTAAGCATTTAGAATACTTGTATTTATATGTAAGCAAAAAGTAACTATGCACTCACTTGTTAAAGTGGATGACTGAAAACTTGGACAGCGCTTCGCTTCAGCACTTAGTCTTTCCTTTGATGTGACCTAGGTTCAATTATTACTAAGTCTTAGTTTATCATTTCTTATGACTAATCAATAGTCCAGATTTCTCAACAACTCAAATGCCTACATCAAAACCTATCAATAAAAGAGCAAAAAGATAAGATCATATCGGAGGTAGGGTCCGTTTGGTATACATAGTATACTGTTCGGAAAGCCCATTTTAAACACCTCATTAAATCTTGCCTAGACATCACCCCCGTAAGTAGATCAATCGGTATAATGACTTGGAATCACTAACAAATCTTATTTATAGATTCATAACAACGACTATGAATATAAATATAAATTACACAAAATAAAGTTGAGTGTAATCTAACATACAAAGATTTCCTACACATAAGTACGAAAATTGTACTGGTAGTACTCCGACATGATAACTATTAATTGTCTGGATCCTAGGGACCTCAGGGCTTTGTCGAAGACTAAAACTAAGGGAATATTGGGTCAAATGCAGAGAATTTCAAGAGAGGCAAAGGAAAGGAGTGAGAATGAATCTGACCCTTGACTCCATTTATATGCGAAAAAGGTAGTGTGTGTCGCGCATATGGTCAGACCAAGTGATGTGGCAACTGTCGAGTGGTGACATGTGTCATCTTTTGGGTGGAGTGTCAGTGCGCGTCGCGCATGCTGTTTGTGTGCATGGTTGTGTAAGGTTTTTTGTAATACCTTTAAAAATTCATATCTTCTTCATACGATCTCTATTTTCAATGCGTTTTATGTCCACGTCTAGCTATCGACGAGATCTACAACGTTCATTTAGACTCTGTCGGCTAATTTTGAATTTATTTTTAAATTTTTATTTTTAACAGGCTTAGACTGTTAAAGGGCGTTAAAAATTCATAACTCTCTCGTTCGACGTCCGATCTCGATTGTCTTTATACTAATGGACTCTTATTAACAAGATCTTTGATTTTTGTTTTGATTGTTTTTCTTAACAATCTACCGATTTTAATTTTGGTTTCCGTGTCACATACTGCTACGCTGAATCTTCTCAAAATCATAACTTCCACTCAATAAGTTAGAGTTAGGCGTTCGTTATATGTTCGAAATCTTTGTCATATATACTATAGCTTTGGTTAAGATTATTTAATTATAAATATTCTTCTATCAAAAAGTCATTTTTAACGCTTATTATATCTTAATTGATTAGCCTGAATCTACGGATGTTACACTAAGGCAGCCGAAACAAACTGGAGATTTACCAAAGTGTACATGCATCTTAAAATCTAGGTTTTACTAGTTATAGCAACATACTTTAAAAATCAACAAAAGAAAGAACTATTAACGTCTTATTGCTTGATTGTGATCTTGTAATTGTCAGTTTGTTGCTATCAATGAAGGATCTAACGTAACACCCTCTAATGGAATCAAATCCACAATACCAAAAGCAAAAGGAAGAAACCCAAACTAGGGTTTATACAAAATGCTCCAATCCTTAGAAGAGAGGTTAAGAAATCGTTCAAGTAGAGAGAGTGAGTGAGAGAGAGACAGACAGCCAGACAGTGTGTGAACACATTTGGAGTGAGAATAAGTAGTTCCAGGGTTTACCCTTAATAATCTATTTATAGACTGCAAATAAAAACCAAGAAGGATTCAAACACTAAGGTTAATCCTTATCTGATTTAAATAAGTCGTATCCCTCCCTATCTAGGGATACACCAAAAGCCTCCACCCCTATATATCCAGGAGCTTCTGGAATATCCCATTAATCCATATGATAAATTAATATTCAAGATATTTGATTAATTAAAATATTTTAGTTAATTACCAAAATAATTTCTAATTAATTTATTAATTCCTTAATAAGTTAACAACTTATTTATCTCCATTTCCTTATGTTGTCTGGGTCATGATGCCAACCCAAAATGAACCTGATATTATTAAAAATATTACCAAAACTGTTATTGACCCTGGACACTATTTCCGATGGAAACAATCATATCAGAACTAAGTTGTCTGACATGATTTTAGTGTAGTATGAGACATTGCTTTCCAACCTCAGTGGTCACTTCAGTAAATAACAAAAAAGTTGTTCAATTTTTTTTCTTCTAAGCTATAATGTGGTATTTTTGAAAGGGTAATGACTTTTATCCCATGTATATATTTTGTCATGGTTTTTTTTATATGTGATTTATTATTGAAGTTGTTTAGCGTGTTTACAAAATACTAACATGACCGATTACTGTAAGTTTAGCCAGGTTTTGACGTCTTTGACATCTTTGATGAGTGAACAATTATCTTTTTTGATCAAACCTGATTTTTTTGGCAATCATGAAGATCTTGTTCTTGAACCAAAAAATTATTATTGTTCTTTGAAGTTGGTGCTCAAAAACCAACTCATGAAGGGGACACTATGAACGTGGTCTTCAAAATTTGGATTTAAAACCCCTTCATGTACAAAGATGCAAGCTCAAGAACATCAACATATGGAGAGTGTATGTGAGTGTTTATATCGTTCATCACCATAAATCAAAAACGTTAAACGCCAAAACTCAAGAACCTTAACTCTCAAACCAAGCATAAAAAAACATAGAAATTGGGCTATAAAAACTTAGAAATCAATTTACATGTATGAGTACATTGTTTATTAAAGAACCCGCCACATTGGCATATATATGTTCAAAAACATTTCAAAATTTCAAGAACATCGACTCATTATCTGAATTTACATGTGTATTAAAAAACTCAATCACACCGCCCCTTCAAAGAACCCGCCACAAGCTCTTTTTGAGTTTGTTCTTGAACACCAACTTCAAAGAACAATAATAATTTTTTGGATTTTAGAAAATTAATGCTTGATTAAGATGACCGAAGACTCACCGTAAGTGTCAATTACACCGTCTATAGGAGTCGATTATATTGGTATTTTTCAAACGGGATAATGACTTAGGAGGGTAATAACGTTTCCTATTTATCCATTTTAGGTCCCTAACATATTTTTTATGCGTATTACACCATTAAGGTTATTATAATCGTTTACAAATAGTCATTTTAACAGGAAGAACCCGGTAAAAGGGATTATTTTTAAACAGTTATAACAACTTTAATGGTGTAATACACACAAAAAATACGTTAGGGGCCTAATATGGACAAACGGGAAACGTTATTACCCTCCTAAGTCATTATCCCCGAATGAAACTATGAACCCCTATAGTAAATTTTTACTTTTTAAATAAGAAACTTGTAGATCTTGAGGTTGGTAGTTTGGATGCTTTTAACCTCGGTCTTCTTTATAAATGAAAGTGGCAGTTGCTTAATGACAAGGGAGCTCTTTAGGTTAAAATTGTCAAATTTTGTCATGGGGAAGGTGGTGGTTTTTTGGATGATTCGAGAATAGAAACTGGAGGGGGTGTTTGACAAAAGATTATAGGATCCATTAATCATCTCCATGAGAATGGTTGTATTCCTTCTAATTCCATGTATAGAGTGGTGGGGGATGGGACTCAAACGAGGTTCTAGAAGGATGTTTGGTGCTTGGATATTTCTCTTAGAGAGCGGTTTGGGAGACTCTTTGCTTTGGCCTTTAATCAAGATGCTCGAGTAAGTGAATAATGGGATTCGGGGGGATAGAATTTTCATTGGCGTCGGGGGATTAGAGGAGGGGTTGAATCAACCCAATTAGATTATCTTGTGGAGATATTAAATCTTAGTCGCATAGGGGAAATGTCGGATAAGTGGTCTTAGGAGCTTGAATCGTCGGGTATCTTTACAGTTAAATTAGCACAGAATTAGGTTAATGATATGACGCTTCCTATGGGTAGTATGCCTACTAGGTGGAACCGTTTTGTCCCTATTAAAATTAACATTTTTTATGGTGTGTGCTTTTGGATCGCATTCCGGTAAGAGCTAAACTGGTGGAAATGGGGGTGGTGATAGATTCCTTATTGTGTCCCGTGTGTCATAATTCTCAAGAAAGTGTGAAACATTTGTTGCTGTAGTTCTCGGTTGCCGATCAGGTTTGGAGTCGGGTTGGGTATTGGCTTCATTTGGACCTTCATATGTTTTCATTTGTCTGTGATGTGGTTACAAAATCCAATCCGACCTTAATTTGTTATTCTCTCTAGCTCCTTGCTAGAGGTTAACTGGATGATATGGTTACAAAATCTAATCCAATCCAATCCAAACATTTCTACTTTTTATTCTTTTTAATTTCAACAACTTTATATGAAATACACATATAAAAATAAATACTAAAAATCTTAAAAATATATATTCAAAATAATAAATACTAAAAATCTTAGGAGGGTAATAACGTTATCTGTTTGTCCATTTTAGGTCCTTACGTATTTTTTGTACGTATTACACCATTAAGGTTATTTTAACCGTTTACAAATAGTCATTTTAACAGGAAGAAACCGGTAAAAAAGATTATTTCTAAACGGTTATAACAACCTTAATGATGTAATATATATATAAAAAAAAATACTTTAGGGATCTAATATAGATAAACAGAAAACGTTATTACCCTCCTAAATCATTATCCTTTTTCAAACAGGCAAAACAAGTTTAATATAAATTCAAATCAAGAAAATAAACTTTTATGGATAAGATTGTTAGAATTAAAATTATTAACTTTTATCTAATTATAAAATAATTTGGAAAACAACAAAAGCAAAACGGCCGTTGCTTAAGAAAGCAAACAGCCGCACACACGAAATCAAAATTTGGTACCCAATACCAATAAATAGTCCTACTACGGCTCCAACGAAGCTTCCTCGAAGGTCACTATGGCTCTCCTCTCATTCCTCCATATAACAACCACCATCTTCCTCCCTCCTTCCATCAAGAATCCCCATTATCATCAAATCCCCTCTGCATCCTCTCCCTCTTTCCAATCATGAAACTCTCCGGAAGAATCAACCCCAAGAACATCTTCAGATCCAAAAAACGCAGCACAGTATCCAGATCGGAGTCATCGTCTTTCAGTTCCTCCATTACCACTACATCAGGCTCCCCGGAGCCCAGCCACCACCACAAGTCAAAATCAAACGGCCTTGCGACACCAACCAGCGTCTTACCGACCCACTCACATGAAGTATCATCCGACGAGTGGTCGGAGATCTCAGCCGATATACAGTTTGAGCTTGTACAGGCGTTCCGGATCATGGACACCGACGGCGACGGAAGAATAACAAGAGCGGAGTTGGAGGCTCTGTTGAGCCGGATCGGAGGTGCTGAGCCTGTTACACCGGAGGAAGTTAGCCTCATGCTTAACGAAATCGACAGAGACGGCGACGGAAGCATTAGTCTTGAGGAGTTCGGCGTTATAAGCTCTGCGTTCGGACCACCGTCGTGTGACGACGAGTTGAGAGGTGCTTTTGAGTTTTTTGACACGGATCACGACGGGATGATCACGGCGGATGAGTTGTTTGCGGTGTTTAAGTCGATCGGCGACGGACAGTGCACATTAGAGGATTGCAGGCGTATGATAAGTAGCGTGGACAAGAATGGAGATGGATTCGTCTGCTTCGAGGATTTCACGCGTATGATGGAGCAACAAAGATAGAAGACAGAAAAACATACTGTAACTGCTAGATCTTCTGAAAGATTCTAATATTAAATCGAAAATCAAATTCTTGAATTTACTTTTTTTTTTTCCTTTTTTTTTAATATACATTTTTTCCGGAGAATATGGTGTGGTGTTGTCCTCATCGTGTGGCCATGAAAACAGATTATCTAAGTCAATGGACGGCACGAATTAATCGACTGACATATTAGAAAGCTAAATAAATATTTATTGTATCTTAATATGCTATAATTATATATTTGAAATTATTGTTTGGTTGGTTTACTTTATGTTTGAAACATTTTTTTTTCCTGGACTCACGAATACATGAAAGTAGGAGAGTAGGTGGACAGATTTTATAATTTATTACTTATCTTTTTATCTTTCGTCTTTTTTTTTTTTTTTTGAGTGTCATGATTTTTATTTATTTATTTTTCACTGTAGATATCTTTCACTATTTTTCATTACTTTTATTTTTTATATATTTTTTAAAAATATTTTATACAAATATTATATTCGTTTCATAGAGAATTAAAACTATAAATATTAATATATATTTTTATAATTTTTTAATACGTATATAATTTAATAAATATAAAAAAAATTAAAAAAATAAATAAAAAAAATTGACCAATCATACAAAAAGAGAAGGGACATGGTAGCCTCCTCTCACCATTTTCTCATGCACTCTAAACTGCAGTAGTGGTGTCGTGTGTGTATGTGTTCCATATTCTTTAGCTTTATGGTTGTTAAGTTTCAAGAAATTTTATAATTGAGTATAATTTTAGGTAATAGATACAAATACATTTTATTTTTAATTATTTTATTTAACTTTATATTTATATATTTTTAATGGGGAGATCTCTTATAAAATCCCAATATGCTGGGTTACTTTATGGTTTAATCTCAATTTTTATTCTTTAAATAGAAAATTCACGATTATTTTATATTTTACATAATAATCTTTATTTTTATTCACCAGAAAATGAAAGATTATCGTATAAAATTAGATAATCAGGACTTTTCTGTTCAAAAAATAAATGTTGGGATGAAACCGTAAAATACCCAAAATACCAAGACTTTATCGGAGATTTTCCTTTTAATTTTGTTCAATGTCGACCAAGTTACATCATTGCTTTTCGGTAACCCTTTAGTCATTTCTGCTTCTCTCATATAATCTTTTCATACAACGATCAATCATTACATCGTTGAACATCACACCAAATAGGGGTAACAAACACCTCATTGAAGACAATAATTTAGTAGGATTCATCAAAGCACACATGAAATTTGACCCCCCTGCAGCCATCACTTGGTAGCTCTTTTGGTAAGACTTTATAAGCTTCTCGCCACAGGAGACCTAAGTACAAATCATGGGTACTTCAATTATAGGTAGTCAAAATGGAGTAACATAGCGTCGCTTGCAAATCAAGGAAAGACGTCTATGTATCTTCACCAAATGGTGGTCCGTCTTCGAAGGGAGCTCACTATAAACGATAAAACTCATTATTGAAGAAAAAGCAAGTGGAATTTCGTCCCATAATGTCGTACGATTGATTATGCAACACTCTTTTGGTCATGGGTGAAGTGTATAATTGTGTTGACCTTTCACTAGTTGTGTTAAATTTCTTTATTTCTCACCTCATATTTAATGTACCGAAAGTAACCGCTCTAACCATGCTTCGTTACAGTGACAATTATATTACGACTCATACTTTAAAGAAAGCCACTTGAGTGAAGAAAAGTGATGAAAATGACCCAACCTTTGTGGTTGATAATGAATTGGATGATAGTAATAAATTTGAACAAGATAAACTGCAATAGAATGTACCAAATGGTTTATTTCTTTGTGAGTTACGCCATGAGTTATGTCTTTACTAGGTTCTTACAAAAAAAAAACAATGAAGTTGAAGCAATACAAGAGAATTTATATTTTGATAGTGAAGGAATTATAGAAAAGGAAATTGACGACGAATCACTTGAAGTAGGTGTTGAATATGGTATATATGACCCAATTACTCCATGAAAGAATAAATGATGAAGTTGAAGCAATTCAAGAGGATGGGTAGTTTGATAGTGAAGATATTAGAGAATGAAAAATAGAAGATGAATAACTTAAATTTAGTGTTGAATATGGTATATATGACCAACATACTTCCTAGAAGAACATGTGTCACATATTCGAAAAATGTGATCTAATATAAAAGAATTACAATTCTATCTAATAAACTATGTAGCTGCAAATAGTTTTTTTTAAACGACTAGCAGTGATATTAACACAAGATATAAAAAGGCTCTAGCAAAGGAGCTTAAGTCAAATACAAAAAGTCAAGCCAAGTATAAGAGAATATTTGTAAAAAGGAGACATCCACCAAAGCGACCAATTAAGACATCATAACTTCGATATGTTTTTAATCTAATTAAATGTGTTAAGGCAAATGTCATCCACCAAAATCATCGTGGCTCGCCGAACATTTTTGTAAACAATATCATTGCATGCTTTCCAAATGACACATAAAGTGAAGTAAGTAATCACCAACTTAAGCTTTTGAATTTTGTTATCGCTAACTTTAGAATCCAACATCTCCAATAGATTCACATACGAACTAGGAGGTATCTTAAGAATCACAACTCACTCCACAAGCCAACTACGTAAAGCTTTCACTACTCTACAATCAAAGAAAGCATGATCAAGAGTCTCCTCATCAATATGATAAAAGGGGATAAAGAGGATAAACATTTATACCACAGTTCAAAAGATTTGACGATAATGGGGTTGAGAGAAAAACTTTTGAGAAACACTTGAACAAACATTAGTACAAGATAATAGTTGCGGAATAAGTTAATCTCAAAGGATCACGTAAGCTCAACAATAATAAGTTAGAGTTGTTAGATAGTTAGTTGCAGAAATATAAAGTGCAGAAATGTAAATGAAATGTAAATGACAACAAGTTATATCAAGTATACACCAAACTGATTCATAACAAGGTTTGCATTTAAGCACAAGTTAGTATGTGTGATCAGTTTAAGGTGAAGAGGATCTCAAAATTAGATAAGATAAAGATATGAGAGAATGATCTTTGTATTTCAGAGTGAAAGTTCAAAAAGATCGTTAAGAAGTGGTAATTTTACATGAAGACGAAGACTCTATTTATAGAGTCTCATAAAGTTACATCTAGAATAAACAATAAAGAACTACTGACTTAGGTGACCATGCAAGGTTCACTGGACAAAGTAAAGCTAACACGCTAAGTCAGTTGACGTAACAAAGAGGTGTTCACCGTGGTAGTAGTAGTTGTGGTTCACTTCGGTTTTTAGAATAACTACTTCAACTTCAAACTGTGGTAGGCACACATCGTTGTTGTAGCAAATCCAATTGTGGTAAAAAGAGAATAAGACTGCAGATCGTTAACTTTAAGAGGGTCACTTTATGTATATCAACATTTTCCCCCAAAGTGACCTCTTCAACTTTCTTCTTCACTTGTCGAGCTTCAGGAATTTGATAAGGATCCACCAGAATTTCCTCACTTCACCTAGCCAGTGAATTCTTCTTGTTATCTTAAACTTAACTTCATCTATTGTGTTCTTGGATCTTTGAACCGAAGCCATAGTCACTTCCAGTTGCTTCCGGGTCAATTTATGCATTGCGGTAACAGGAATGAAGTATTTGAGATCACTGTTGGATTTCTTAAACACAACTCCTAACTCTGGGAAGTTTGTTGCACCGAGAGACATTTCTTGGTAGCCTTCAGTGAAGCTTGGTGTAGACTCAAGCTCTGGAAAGTTGAACTTCTTGGCAAGAACAGGATGTATATCCACATCTATTTTTCCAAAGTCACAGACCAATGCCTTGCGAAACTAACAAGCTTTCTCACAAGCAATCTTCATCTTTGGGTGTTTTTCAGCCTTGATCTAGTAAACCCTTGCAATCAGGAACACTTCTTCGGGGTTCATGTAACATCCCAAAATTCAAGGCCAAAAAAATTTCATTTTTAAATAAGTTATTACATAAAACCATCAATATAAAAACATTCATTATAATATCTCGTGAGAAACCAAAGTGTCGGTAACCAAACATATTATCATAAAACCATATCAGAGTGTAATCCAAAGATCTCATGTGCGGAAAACATAGTGTGATGCGCTGCGATCGAGCCGAATCCTTTTCTTGAAAACAAAATACCTGAAACCAAAACTGAAAGACGTAAGCACGAAGCTTAGTGAGTTTCCCAAATACCACATACCATGCAAACCAACTGATCCATACATGCCATACATAGCCAAGAGCCGTACATAATCATCATATCCATAATCAAGCAAGGTTCTATGTGCCAAACATAGTCTTGCCAAGGTGCTATGTGCCAAACATAGTCTTGTGGTCATGCCACGGGCCGCACATGGTCTTCCTGGTCAAGCCTGAGGCCACTCCCTGGGTCTTACAGACAAGTGCCAAGGGCCACCCCTGATCTTTCATGCAAGTATCACGAAGACAACTAACTATACATACTACTCTATTAGGCTAATCAACATATAATGTGCTAGGAGCCACCTCCTGGTCTTTCATGTTTAATAGCATATAGTGCGCCAGGAGCCACCTTCTGGTCTTTCATACATATTGCCTAAGGCTAACCCCTGGGTCTCCTTATCATACATAAACTAAATGGGCCGGCATTGGTGCCTTAGACCCATACAAACAGTGAGGAGACTCACATCGCACTGCTGAACTTTGCTGATAAACCCCTAGCTGCTGTCCGACAACTCTCTAAACCGTTGCCCCACTAGCTCCTCAAGCTACTAATATCAATATAACACTTAGTTTCAAATTGAACTCCAGAAGTCGAACTAAGTCAAATCTAGTCAAAGTTAAAGTCCTGGTCAAAGTCAACCTTCCAGGTCAACCCTACTCGCCGAGTCTGCCTGCTGACTCGCCGAGTTTATACGCTCAGAATCCTTTCATTCGTAACTCGACTCTCCGAGTCAGCCCCTGACTCGCCGAGTCTACCGATTTCCGAGTCCTGACCTGTCCAACTCATAGAGTCCCCACTCGAATCACCGATCCGAGTCTTAACTCGAAGGGTTTGGGGTTTCGCGACTTGACTCGCCGAGTCCAAGGCAATCTTCAACAGACTCGTCGAGTTGTTCATCCCCATCTTCATACTACTCGCCGAGTCCACTCGAAGGACTCGCCGAGTCGCTTCAGTTCTTACTCTATACAACGGCTTTTCGAGCCATGCTGGGGCTCCAAACTGTAGATCCACTCTTCCCAAGCCTATTCCTCACGTAAAGTTGCAAACTTTACATGGAACCAAAGAGATATGGGCTCAAAACACTCTAGGGCTAGAGCTTGGGGCAAAGTTGCTTTACCAACACACCAAAACCTAATACTTTATGGGTCTCTAGGCCAAGACACACCTAGAGCTGAAAGGATCCATCTTGAGGACGTCCAAATCCCGAAATGCAGCATACTTGGTCCAAAATCTCATAAAGAGGGACATGAAGAGATCTAACAAATAACAAGGCAAGGAGGAAACTTGGTTACCAAAATGAGCAGCAAAAGAGATAAATCTTCTGGATCCACAACCTTCCTCTTGAACCCTCAACTCCTTCTTTTCCTTCTAGGCTTCAAGAACTCTCAAAATCCTTCAATATTGGTTCACACACTCAAAGAGAGCACTAGGGTTTCGTGGGATAACTTCTGGACAATGGGGGCTACAAATAAGGCTGATAGAAGAGTTATGAGATGCTTAAATAGGATACAAGTCCCGGAACTAGGGTTTTCCCAACCCAGACCAGACTCGCCGAGTTAGTCTCCCCGACTTGCCGAGTCGGTCACTTAAGCCGCGACACGGATCACGCTCCGACTCGTCGAGTTCCTCCTTGGACTCGACGAGTTAACCCCCTTGACTTAGGGTTTTCTTTCCTTTCTTGGTCTTTCTGATTATGTGTGTTACAGTTCATATAGGGAAAATCAGCCTGCATCCTGATGTAGTCATCACCTTTCCTAGTGTAACATCCTGTTCTGGATAGTTTGTGATTTAAGGCCTGCGGGCCTTAATCCGAGTATGGGAAGGTTTTGAGGTTTTGAAAGAGAAAATTTTAGGACCTTTTGGGATGTGGGTAAGGTAGGTGGTGTGATAAAAGAGTTCTGTTTGTGCTTTAGAGCCCAAATGTATTGCTAAAGGCGTTGGTTTGGGCTTTTCATGAATTTTGGATATGAGTTCGAGTGGGATTAAGGAGGAATAAAGTTGATGGAAGTGTAGGGCTTCTCGTTACCTTTTTGTGGATATAAGGATCGTCGGAAACGAATTTATAATGAAGAAGTTATGGCCTTCAGAAGTTTTGTGGTTTCATGCTTAGCCGAGTATGCTGGGCGTACTAGTGAAAAAGGAAGTACGATGGGCGAACTTTGGAGTACGTTGGGCGTACTGACCAGGGGTGGTCACAAATGTTCTTCGAAGTACGTTGGGCGTACGCTGATCATACCTGAACCCTATTTTAGGTTCTTGGACCCTATTTAAGGTCCTTATCACATCACCTAACCCTAATATCTTCACCCTCCATCCCTCTAAACCTTAGAAATTGACCCTAAGCCTAAATTTGAGTGATTCTTGAGCATTTTGGTGATTTAGTGTAGTTTTTGGTGCATATTGTGAAAGAAGGAGTTCCTTGAGGAAGCATTGCTTGGCTTAAAGCTTGTGGATCCAAGCCCTAATCATGTTGATCTAGCTCCAGAAAGCATAAAGTTTGAATCTTGGTGGCTTTCTCATGTGGATCTAGTGGGGTGATCACTTGTTATGTCTGGCTTTTGAAGAAGAAGGAGCTTTGAAAGAGAATAGCTTGAGCACCTATCTTTTGGATCCATGTTCTTCTCTTGTTGGTGCATCTTCTAGAGGTATCAAGTTTTGAACTTGCTTATTGTTGTGCTAGTTTTTGTTTTGGGTCCATTTTATGGTTTTTGGTCCCAAAGCTTGAAGCTTTATGAGATGTTGAACTCCAGAGCCTAATATATGTCCCTTTGAGTATATTTAGTGGTGTTATGTCATAAAAATCCAATATTGGATGTTGGAATCAAGCCATGCATGAGATAGGAGGCTTTTGAGATAAGGAAGTGAGTGTTTTGGGTGTTTGTGAACTTTCCAGCCGTGAATAGGCTTAAAGTCACTGACTTTATGGAGTAACTGCCATTAGGGAGTCCAGATCTGGGGTTTGAGGTAATGTCTTAACTACTTAAGACCAAATGAGTAGAAAGAGTGAATCTGGGGAGTACGCTGAGCGTAATTCCTGTACGCCCCGCGTACTACCCCAGTGTCCCCGATGGCCAATATGGATTCGTGAGTATGCTGAGCGTACCAAGAGAGGTACGCCCCGCGTAACCTCACTGTGGACTTTTGGGTTAAGTCTCATTTTAGGCCTTGAGTATTGGGCCTGGAGTTTGGACTTGTTGTAATAGAGTCTTGGACCAGAGGATTATATATACGTGCTTTAGGCCCTTGAGTTGGGCTTGCCATTAGATGTGAGAGAGTTAGGCCTTGGGAGAGCCCACTTATTATTGGGCCTTGGTGGGCCCAATGGGTTTTAGGTCATTAATGGGCTTGTTAGTGGACTACCTTTAGACCTAGTGGGTGAGAGTTGGGACTTAGTTCCTAATTGGGATAATTGTGGGTTTGGCACAGAGTTAGAGGCCGGTACGTAGCAGCAACGTTTATAGGGGCTGTTCATCATCCGAGATGAGTCTTTTCACTATACTCTACCATGAGTGGTATTTTGTGTGATAGAGATGTTTTATGTGCTTATTTGTGTATCGTGATATCCTGCATTATTTCTTTGTGATTTATGTTTTGTATTACCCAGAGTTTACAGAGTTAGGACCGGAGGGTCCACAGAGTTAGGACCAGAGGGTCCATCAGAGTTGTGGGACTGGAGGGTTCCACTGAGACACATTGACCAGAGGGTCTTATAGAGCTATAGCCTCGAGTGGCCAATTATACGTGCATTGTATTTTGGGGAACTCACTAAGCTTCGTGCTTACCGTGTTATGTGTTATGTGTTTCAGGTTTTTTTCAGAATCGCGGGAAGGCACCGGCTCGATTGTACACACTAGAGAAGGGGTTATGAATTGAGGATCCTGGATTATTAATAAATACTTATAGAGTTGTGTTTTGTAAATGAGTCAAATGGGATTTTTGTGAAACATGTTATGAGAATTATGTGATTTTTAAATGAAATTTTTGTTTGAAAATTTACGGTGTTAGAAGTTGGTATCAGAGCCTTGGTTTGAGGGATTCGGATGCACCTCCGGGTTATCTGAACTCAAAATGAGGATTTGAGAAAAATTTTCAAAAAGAAATGATTTTTCTAAAACAAGCAAGAGTTTCTAAGAGAAAAACAAGAAGGAGCAGTGTGTACAATCAACTAGAGCCCGAACGGTGATTTCCCAAAATACCCTTGCTTATTTGTGTTATGAGTTATTATTGAGATATTAGTGATGCATGCTAAAAGATAGGCTAGGTATTTCATATTATAGGGCTAGAGTTGCCTGATTTGTGATGCCTTAGCCTAGGAATTTTGCTATCTGTGATGTGCTTTGTGTATTTGCGGAGTAAGAGTATCCAGCATAGATCTTTTAGAGAGAACTTGAGTAGAGGAGTAATCTAGGGGAGATACCTAGAAGAGCATCAGAGGAACCTACTGAGAGAGTAATTAGATACTCGTGAGGAGTAGAGTTGATCGAGTTCGGTGATACCTTTTGAGTGTGAGTAGAACAAGTGGAGTGGTAACCTAGAGTGGTTTTACGTGTTGGTAGAGATTATTTGATGCCTGAATGTTGCTTGCTTCGTGCTTTGTGGAACTCTTGATGATGGGAGTCAGCTACTAAGTGAATATGACGATATTTAAGAGGTAGATGGTTGACATCATAAGGAGTTCTTCAACAGCTGATGGCAGAGAAGTGTGAGAACTTAGGAAGAGCCTAAGGAGTGACCTTTGTCAGATGAGTACGCTGATATAGGAGAGTATTCGCAGGAGAGCGACCAAGTATGACATGATGGGTGTCGTGCCGTGTCCTGTTACATAAAACCTTGTCGTGTCGTGTCGTGTTAGACAAAAACATGACACGATGGCCCGATTTCCCACCCCTAGCTAAACTGACAACATTACATCATTCATCGAATATTAGCAAAGAACAACATAGGAAACTTTTGCCCTTTTTAGCATTCGAAAGGGAGAAAATTGACTCTATTTCCTATGTGTGTGAAAAGACAATTGTTGAATCCGATAGGGTTCCAGATAATAGATATGCATATGGTATGGTGATAATTGATGAATGTCTGGACGCTAATGAATTAGTTGATATTGTAAATGAAACCTTAACAAAAAATGAACAAATAACGATTTTGAAAAGAACTGAGAATTCAAAATCTAACTCTCAAACTAATTTTGCTGATATCGAAGATGATTTTGAAGATATTAGTGAAATTGAAGAGGAAGTTATTGATTGCTCTCAGTTGTCTGTCATTAATGTCACATCAATGGCTAAAGGCAAAGAAAAATGTAATGATTCTATGGTTAAAATTGACACTACTCTACCCTCAACTTCGAAAGTTCATGATCTTGACCATGTGACCGTCGAAGATAGTCAAACAAACCGTGATGATGACAATGATGATGTTCCGAAAGAAACAACAATTCCAAGGGTTGTAGTTGATCAGGTTTTTGACAAAACTGAGAAATTCGAAAAATTATGAAGGAAAAAGGTTCTCATTACCTTGAAACAAATACAATTGTGTATCCAAATTTCAAATGCACAGATGATGTTATCTTTCTGAATCAGGTTTTTGTCACAACAGGAAATTGTGATAATATTAAACCTGAGTTTAATAAAATGATTGAAGAGGATAACAAGAAGGAATCAAAAGCAGGATTTTTCTCAAACCAAAGTACCGTCGAAAACAATCTAACAAAGAGCTCTTACACCTTTTAACGACAAAAACCACAACGAATTTGGGTTGAAAAATCTGAAAATTCAAAAGATGTTTCAAAACAAGTTGACATTGTTTACATGTCAAAATTAATTCTCAAGAGTTTAACGAACAAATTGAAAAGATTACAAAAGAAAGTGGTATTTCAAAGAGACAAGCAAGAAAAAAGTTTTTTGGCAAGCCATTGAGTCTCGAAAGAATCCGACTGTTTTGCTAAATAAATCATCTGAACAGAAAAAATCTAATTTGATTTAGACTTCTTCTCAAAAGAAAGTTGTAAATAAGAAAAATTCTGCTCTAACTCAAAAAGATTTGTCTCAAACTCAACCACAAAATGATCTTTCAAAATCCAAACCTCATGGGTTAAAATCAAATTCTCAAACCAATGTTCAAACTTCAAATCAAAAGAATTTCAATTCAAATCATCAAACAAGGTTTTCACAAAATTATTTTTGAAGACAAAACCGATTTTTAAATAATCCAAAATATTTTCAAAATTGTTTTTCTTCTCAAACGAAACTGGTGTTTTCAACTCAAAAGTTTGATAAATTCCATTATACAAGAAATGCGACTTTTACACCGAAACTACCAAATTTTCCCAATCCTCCTACAAAGCAAGTTTCCAAAGTTTCGTATGTCAAAGGAAAGCCAGATGTGCAAAACATTAACCATTGGCTTGAAGGAAAGGGAAATCATTTCAATCAGGGAAGTTTTCTCAAGAACAAATCAAGGATGCTTATGAAAATTATTTGAATGAATCTTCAAATGGAAGTGCTTCATCCAAGAATTTGAATCCTTCATTCAAGCAATGGAGAGCTATTCTGAAAGCAAAGGTTAATAAGAAACGAAATGAGAAGCAAAAGGCAAAAGTTAGTGAAAATTCTAAACATGTGAATGATTACATTTCTGTGCCTTTAACTAATGAAATTGACCTAATTGATAGTCTCAAATCTAAAGTTCGTAATTGGGTCATAGGATCTTCGTTCCACAATGTTTTCCAATCTAATCACCATGGACCTAAACAGCCTTGGGGACCTAAATTCTTTCGCTGATTGCTAGTTTTGAGTGACGAGCGATATGATGACAAATGGTACATTGATAGTGGTTGCTCTCATCACATGACTGGAAGAAAGGAAAATCTTCGTGATTATCGAAATTTGGAGAATGTTGGAGTAGTGAAATTTGGCAACAATCAGAAATTTCAAGTCAAAGGATATGGAAAAGTAACAAATGGGAAATTCACAGTGAATAGGGTAGCTTATGTCGAAGGTCTTCAACATAACTTGATAAGTGTTTCGCAACTTGTTATGGGCACTGACAATCAAGTTGTGTTTAATGAAGAAGGAAGTGTAATTTCGAACATAGACATAAATGAAGTTTTGCTTAAATAAAAAAGAAAAGGAGATATGTTTACTCTCGATATCAAACCAATTGTTGGGATTCCCTCGGCGTGATTACTTTCGGAAGCTTCATCTGATGTTAGCTGGCTCTGACATTGAAGACTTTCTCATTTGAGTTTTTGAAATCTGAATAAATTGGTGGTAAATGATCTTGTTCGCGGTTTACCTGTGTTAAAATTTAATAATGATACCTTGTGTGCATCTGCGGACAAGGAAAGCAACACATACAAGGTCATCCGATTGTCATTGATTCAAAGATTGTTGAACCTTTGGAATTTCTTCACATTGATCTTTGTGGACCCTCGACTGTTGAGACTCTCAACAAGAAGAGCTGTATACTGGTCATTGTTGATGACTTTTCAAGGTTTACTTGGGTATATTTTCTAAGACTGAAATCTAAAACTGCTCAAGCAATGATCGACTTCATCAATCATATTGAACTAAGTGTGAAGAAAAAGGTTCGTAAGATATAGAGTGACAATGGCTCAAAATTTAAAAACAATGTTCTTGATTCGTTATTAAGCGACAAAGGAATTTTGCATAATTTCTCTTCACCTTACACTCCTCAACAGAATGGTGTTGTAGAAAGGAGAAATCGTTCACTTTGTGAAGCAGCAAGAACAATGCTCACATATGCGAATCTTCCTCAATATGTATGGACCGAAGCAGTTTCCACTGCATGTTTTACTCAAAATCGATCTTTTATTCATCATCGTTTTAACGTCACTCCTTATGAAATTATCAACAACCAGAAACCAAATGTTAAATATTTCCATGTTTTTGGATCCAGGTGCTTCATAATGAATCTGAAGGATAATCTTTCGAAATTTTAGTCAAAAGATGATGAAGGGATATTCTTGGGATATTCTCATAATTTGGTTGCTTACATGGTGTTAAACAAACGAACCAGGAAAATCGAAGAAACATTTAATCTTACTTTTGATGATTATCATGTTAAACAAGTTGAAAAGAGATTTGAACAACAACCAATAATGAATAAATCAAATAATGAATCTTGAAGTTTAAATTCGTTAGATTTTGAATATGATTTTATTTTTGGTGTTCCCGATCGGGCTATTGATGCAAAAGTTAATGTTGATGACAATCAAGTGCCTGACACATTGAAACATTCTGATGATTCTACTCTAACTCAGGATAACAATGATTCACTTTCATCAACAAATTCTTCAAGATCAAACGAAAGTCTGCCTGTTGCATCGAATGTTGAAGTGAAGGGGGAGCACTTGAATTCGTCTACTCCAGTTGAGGGGGAGCATACTTTCGTGGGGGTGAGAGAAAGAATAAATGTTGATGACGAGGGGTAGCATCCTGATAATAATCCAATTGATGAGGGGAAGCAAGATGAATATAATACAAATGCTTCGAATGTTCAAAATGGTGAATTTCTTGACATTAATGATAATTTGTCAAATGGAGGTGAAGCATCTGAAACTGAAGAAATATTTGAAGATGCACCTTTGGACTTTGATCCTGCATTTCCTTTAATGGATAAGTGGACGTGAAGTCATCCAAAAGAACAAATTCTGGGTAATCATCAAGATGGAGTTCTGATTAGAGCTCAACTTTGTGCTAAAAATGAGGTACTCAATGTACACAAATTTTTTTGCATGTTTAATGTGTTTATTTCAGAAATTGAACCAAAATCAGTCAAGACTGCTATGGAAGATCCTGATTGGATTTGTTTCTATGCAATTTGAGTTGGCTGAATTTGAAAGAAATAAAGTTTGGCGTCTAGTTCCAAAACCAAAAGATGTGTCAATGATAGGATTAAAATGGATTTTTAAAAATAAAAATGATAAAGAAGGAAATATTATTCGAAATAAGGCTGGGCTAGATGTAAAAGGATATTCGCAACAAGAAGGGATTGGTTATGAAGAAACATTTGCCCCTGTCGTGAGACTCGAGGCTGTTCGAATATTTTTAGCGTATGCAGCACACAAGGACTTTTACGATCACTAAAGGCAGAAGATATGTTGGGAAGGCGAACAGTTGTTCTGGGATGTATTGTCTGTGCCTTAGTGGTGAAGGTATTTCAAGTGGGCCAAGTGTTGAGAGTAATAATACTAGTGCGAGTGTTGCAAGTATGTCTTGTGTTGCTAGTAATGATGTAATTGGTGGATTGGTTGCTAATGTGAATGTAGTGAACTTTTCTTGTTATTTTGTTTGTTTAATTTCTTTATGGCATAAACGTTTAGCACACGCTAATGTTAAAAACATTGAAAAAATGCAAACTAAAGGAGTGTTCAAATATGACTCAAAAGAGTTTGAAAAATGTGAAGCCTGTGTGAGATCAAAGTTTACTAAGAAACCATTTCCATCGGTTAAGAGAAATACATCATTACTTGAGTTGATTCATTTTGATATATGTGAATTAAATGGAATACTTACTCGAGGAGGAAAAAGGTATTTCATCATATTTTGTGATGACTCCAATTGAATCCTTTGTGAGATGGTCAATTGTATGTTGAACCAATCAGGTCAACCAAACAATCTATGGGGGGAAGCACTATTGAATGCTTGCTATGTTCATAATAGGATCACGAGTCGTGCGATTCCTACAAGCCCTTATAAGTTGTGGAAAGATAGAAAGCCTAACCTAGACTATTTGAAAGTGTGGGGGTGTATTACTTATTATTGGACCCCCGATCCTAAGCAAACCAAATTGGGTGCACGAGCTAATAAGAGTATATTCATTGGACATGCTCACAATTATTTGTCGGTTTTCTTGGGTATCTATTGGTTTGATTTACAACATTAACCGTCGTAGTGTTTAAACCCTAACATATATGTATGGATGTATGTATGTAATCTTCTTATAAATACATGTTGTGTTGTTAATAAAGAAGCTTTGTTTTCTTCTACGTATTCTATCTTCCTTCTTCTTGTACATATTCGGTAACTCTTCAAATTTGTGTTGTTCTATACTTCTCTACAAATTTGTGTCCGTCAAATTTTGAAAGAATATTTTAGACTTTCTAATATAAGAAATGGTTAAATGACATTTTTAGCTGTATATGGCACACTCCCAAATTTACTAACACGTCCACACCCTTAGTTGTTTTTGTCAGATCTTTGTTGGAAGTTGCTTTGCTTGCATTAAATAATGTTAGATTGTGTTAAATGTATATGGGAAACAACTTAACAACTAATATTTTTTTTTGAACCGGCCGAGTTAATATATGTTGGCGTACACGAGAACGTTAGATTTGGGTCCGGAAAGCGGAGCGTCTGGAATCGCCTCCCTTTTCGTCCCCTTATTTTTCACTATTTTGATCCGAGCAAGGCTTGAACCCACCACCTCCCAGGAGAAAACCCCTAAGGAGGAAAACCTACCTAATATAATAAATATCCTATAATCTATTCAAATTAATGTCTAAATATATTGCATACAATGAATATTCTCGAATCTATTCGAATTATTGTCTAATTATATTGCACGAATATACAACTTAGTGATTAAAAATATACTATATGGTATAAATTGGTAAAATAATATAACTAACACTTAATAGTTTAACATTTTTCTATCTCTACATAAAAGAATCTTAACATATGAGAATAAGAAAATTCTGGGACATATTATTAGGTATCTAATATTGTAATCACGAAATTAATGCAAACGAATATTCAAAGCATAAATTAGGTAGATCATTTAATTTAGAATGACTAGTTGAAAAAAATGTATAATTTGATTTAAAATTTTGAAAAAAAAGAAAATATTGTAAAGTTTTCATGAGACTTGTGAAAAATATCATTAACCCTTTTACGTAATGCGTTAGACATATCTCTATTTTTTTTGCTGTATGTTTACGTATCTAAAGTTAGATTATACATTTAAAGTTTTGAATTCTGGCCTTCAGCTAGTATATAACTTTAAAGAAATATGAGTTTACATCCTTTATATGTGCTGATAAATGATAATCTATAAATTCGGGAAAATATCAATTTTATTTGAATTTTACAATATATTTTGAAATATCAGCGTAAATCGTTTCCCGGGACGGGCGGCTCCCTCTTTCTTCCGGTAAGAAAGCGGTTTTTCCCTCAGGTTGCCACTGGCCATCTATATAAATGGTTGACATAAATTTAAGAATTATAAATACGGATTTCTTAAGTGTAAATAACTTATAGTTTGTGTATAACTCTACAAAGTCAAAACATGTTGACAACCTAGAAAATCAAACTATATTGATAAAATATAAAAAAATAATAATAATACAATACTAAAATATGAGTATATGATGAGAAATAGAAATATGAAAAATTATGAAGTACAATAATGAAAATATATGAAATATGATTTTTATAATATTAACTTGTTTGTATTGAAAATTTACACTTTAAAAAAAGAACGATATTGTTTTTCATTTAACGTACATATAAAAAGTCACAAAAACACGAAATAATGAAAATATATGAAATATGATTTTTATAATATTAATTTGTTTGTATTGAAAATTTACACTTTAAAAAAAAGAACGATATTGTTGTTTATTTAACGTACATATAAAAAGTCACAAAAACACGAAGAAATAATAAGACTAAAAAAATAATACTGAAGTAAAAGTTTGAAAGTAAAATGTTGAAATAAGTTTTTTTTTTCTTTATTTTTTAAAAGTAGAATAGTGTATTATAAATATTTAATAAGAAAGATAATCAATGGTTAATAATAAAAACTAAGCAATGATAATATATATATATATATATATATATATATATATATATATATATATATATATATATATATATATATAAATATATATATATATATATATTTAAAATCGATAATAGAATCTAAATAAAAATTCCAAATGAGTTAAAAGTAAATACATAATTCAATGCTTATAGTATTTAGTTTTATGAATATAAGTTTAGTCTAATAAATTGTAAACAAAATAATATAGATGAAGTGATGATTTGTCTAAGAGCTGTGGTTTGGGGTAATTTGCAGGTTCGGTCTCTAACTTATTTTTTTAATTCGAAAGATCCTTACAATTTGTTTTTATTGTGACGTTGACCTAAGGGTATTTTGCGTATTTTGATACTAAGTTAAGTTAGGCCATGATTTCATTAATAGGTGATGAGTAGAGCTGGTATTCGGAGCAAAAATTTATTCAGCTACTTGTTCGCATCGATGTGAGTTTTTCTCACTGTGCTCGTGGGTCGAAGACACTAATGTCAGCCCACTAGATTATCTATTCTGGTATAGCAGATGTTGATATGTTATAGTGATCTCTTAGATCTGTGTCCTGGTAAATATGATGTAGTATGCGGTAGTGATTTGTAGATTTGCCTGTTTGTCTGATGACTGGTTATATGGTTATCTGTTTGTTGGATATATGTTATATTTTATCGACATAGTATGGTTTGGTTGAGGTAGTACTACTTTGTGTGGTAACCGACAAACCCTGGAGCAAACCAGCCATAAGTTGTAGGCCTGAAAGGTAAGCCAGACTTATGTTGTGGGCTCACGAGAAAGTCAAATATGAGCTGTGGGCCTGAAGGGCAAGTCATACTCATACTGTGGGCTTAAGAGTAATCCAGTCTGTTAGCTGTGGACCCAATATGTGTTGTTATATGTTTGTGTGTGTTGGTACTTTGGGGGAACTCACTAAGCTTTGGCTTATAATTTCAATTTATTGTTTCAGGTACTTCAGATGACTGTGGCAAGGAGAAGGTGTGATCGTGCACATCCTTCAGTTTTTATGTTATTTTGATTTTGGGATACTCTGATTATTAAAATACACTTTTAAAACAATGGTTTTGTAAACATTTATGGTTTTGGGTTGTTTTTGAAAAGTTAAAATTTATTGTGATTTTTGGGATGTTTCAGAATGCAATAAAAGGATAGCACATGGAAGCATGGTCGAATCCTGAGGAACACAACCTAATTGTCAATACCTCTTTGCGTAAGGCACATACTAGTCATTAAACATAAAAATATAAAAGGCGGTTTTGATTATTAACTAAAGACTAAAATTACAGTGAAATAAATTAAATGAAATCAGTAATAAAAACGAATTCAACTCTGCTGCGACTTTCCTAATCATGCAATTAGCCCATATCTGATTATTCAAAATGCATTCTATCTAAGATGGTACTGAGAAAAACTAATAGACACTAGTATAATTTCTTTTACCTAGTTAAAATATTCAAAAGAAGCTCTTCAACTAACATAATTTTTTACTGATCTAATTAAACAAACTCTTAATTAAATTCAAAAAAGTTCCATTAAGATCTGTGTATAATTCCCAATAATACCCAATACTTCTCACAAGCTCGGAAGTGTAAATGTATGAAATTCCAGTTTATAATAAATTCAAATCCAAACATAGAACCGATTTATCACTTGTCACTTGTAACCATATTGTCAAAACAATTACGGATTTCAACAACTGATTAACTGAAATGATTAAACCCTAGCTATGTGATCATACTAACAAGAATTAAAATCAAACATTCATTAAGCTCAAAACTAAACAACTAGATAGAAGCACACAATGAAAACCAAATCTGTTAACTCATCACACAAAAAGTACTAGTCTTTTGCAGAACTGAAAACTAGGGTTTTAGCCAGACATGGCTAAAATCAAATTAAAACTAATGAAAAGAGAAACTAAATGATTAATCTTACTAATATAACTGATTGAGATGATCCACAATCTTTAGATCTTCAAAAAGTGATAAAAAGTGCAGAAAATCGCCTTCGGAAAATGTTTTCGTCGTTTGATCCCATAGGGAGTCTTTATATACGAGTCGACAACTTCCGAAGCAAGAAAGCAAAAAATGTGATCGCGTTTTTGGAAAAAATCCCTAGAAAGCCTGTTTAATGAAGTATGTTTATACGATCAAAGATATGAGAAAATGCGATCACATTTGTCTTCTTTTTTGTTGTTCGGATGCGAACTCTTTAGTTTTAGTGAATCCAACCTATCTTCTAGCTTCCTTGGGTGTTTTAGCTCCTTTAAGCTCCAAATATGCATCCAAAGCTGCTGCCAAAGTACCACTCCACTCAGAATATCTGAAAACGACATAAAAACATGAGCAGTACAAGTATTATGACGAAAGACATGAGTTGAACATTATTTAAACTAATGACATGCAAATGTGCAAAATATGATGATAAATGCTAATAAAAACTACCCTAAAAGTTACATAATATGACATCTATGAATCACCAACCTTTGTGTTGGATTAGTGTCTAAGTCCATAACTATTTTGGTATGTACTTGATCCGATGGTGTATGGTCCTTTTGGGTTGCCTTCACCAAAGCAACTTGATAGGATGAATTATGGAGAGAAAGGATTAAATATGATTTATTAATATATTATGGGAATAATATATTAAAGGAGAAATCATATTGTTTAATTAATATTAGTCAAGAATTAATAAGAATTAAGTTTGTGACTAAAAGAGATTAATTAAACTTAAGAGACTGGAATTGTAATTATAAGATAATTGCAATTGGGCTATGGATTGCCTTATATTAAGGAGTGGACGAATTCTATGGGGAAACCCATTAGAAATCGTCCAAGGCCTTTAAGGAAAGGAGTCCATGGGTTGCTTAGGGCTTAAGCATCCAAATTAGGGTTTCCTTGTTACATAACCCTAATAGCCTCACTATTTAAAGAGCCCTTATGCCCCAAAAACGTGGACAAGCTTCCTTCTAGGGTTTCCACACGTTTTGGGCAGCCTCCTTCTCTTCTCCTCTTCATCCTCTTGCTCTTGGTGTTTGTGAACCATTAGAGGAGTGACATTTGTGACTCTAAGCTTTCTAAAGTGATTACAAGGAGGAATTGTGATTGTTATTGCTATATAACAATCAAGGTAATATATTAAACCCATTCTTATGTTAATATGATTATTTGTATGCTAGATCTAGGGTTTATAGTCTTGGATGAATTGCATGTACAATAGAGAAACCTAGATCCAAGCATTAGGGTTTGTATGAGCACATAGGATGTTCTTATGGCTAAAAGCCATCAGTGGTATCAAAGCCTAGATTGGTTTCTATTGTATTGATGCTTTATGTTGCTGAAAATTGTTTTCTGGCCTTCTGTTCGACCTGACTCGGCGAGTCACTACCTGGACTCGGCGAGTCAGCCCTACTCGGCGAGTTCCAAAGTGTGACTCGGCAAGTCGGAGCGTCAGACAGAGGAAATCTTGGATTTTGTTGCTGTTTTGCTTAAGGATTATTACCATATTCATTTTAAACTTATAAAATACGAATTTTATTGTTTCTTAATGAATATCCTTGCCAAAACACAAGATAATTACCAATTAATTAGATAATAACTTCCTTATATGATTAAAGTTGATTATTTGTATTAATTGGGTAACTTATTTTGCAAGAAATTGAAATTAGGTCAAATATAGATAATGACAAAATTAATTTGTTAATTTATATTATTTGCTATTTGATCCTTGAGTTATGAAAAGTTTCAATTTACCCCCTTTAGGTTTTATAGTTTAAATTTGAACTCAAAGGTTTAGTTTTGAAATTTAAATAGTTGAAACCCTAATGTTTTGAAAAGGTTTCAAAACTTGCCCTCAAGTTTTGGAATTTAAATTTGATTAAAAGTTTAATTTTGATGTATATTTAAATTCTAAACCTAAATGTTTTGAAATGTTTCAAAACTTGCCCTCAAGTTTTGGAATTTAAAAGTTGATTAAAGGTTTAATTTAGGAATGTTAAATTCTAAAACCCTAGTATTGTTTTGAAAAGTTCAAATCACACCCTTATGGTTTTATTAATTAATTAAGGTGTATAATTAAAAGAGGTTTAATAAATCCATAAAAAGTTTTGGTTCACAATTTAATTGAATTAAAAGTATAATTGTTAAATTTGACCACCTAGTATTTTAAAAAAGGTGTAAAATACACCATATACTATATATAACATTAAAAGTCTAACATTATATATATGTATGAGTAAAGTCAATCTTACCGTTAGTGGGCCTCATTCACGAAGCTGGTCTATAAGGGGTTTTTAAGGAAATTACCTATAAAATGGCGATTGAATGGGTATCCACTCTTACCCACCGCACTCTTGACTAGTGAAGGGTCGTTAGCCGAATGGGTAGGATAGGACAAAACCTTCCATTATAAGTATAATGAAGTACAAAAGTAACTAAATGTTTTACAAATTCCCAATCTTAGTTACTTAGGCAAAAGTGAATTGATGCAATTCCATGAAATTACACTTTGTGCCCTTGCGAAGACATTAGTGGAGCGTGTGTGGTTAACCGGCACACTAAATGGTTCTAAGCAAAGGTAGCAAAGGGTGACTCAATGTTTGTCGTAGTTCGGTGGAGCGTGTGTGGTTTACCGGCACATCGAATAGGTGACTGTAACATGTGAGGGCACCATGTAAGTTTGCATGGTTATTCACACCCGCTTTGTGATCCTCGACATCCCACTCACAAACTAGAGGGGCATATCGAGATTTAAACATGCCATTGAAAAGTTCAATGAATCTCAAAGGATCTAGGAGTTTTCATAGATTTAAAACTTAAAATTTCTTTTTTCAAGGTGGAAATTAGTGAATCGTCATTCAATTACCTTCAAATATTCTGCAACTAGATTACGGAATCCGTTTTCTAGGTTGTAGCATATTGTGTTGGGTCCTAGCCTTAGTATCTCATTTGGGTGATTTAATAAGGACTCAATCAATCAATTAACTTGAATTTGTTTTCTCCCGTTTTTTAGATGTCAAAGTTCGACAACTATGGTCTTCCCAAATCTCGTGGAACAAGCATTCCACATGGAGATGATATTCCACAATTCGATCGAGGAACAAGAGGTCATGCTTCACTTCCTCCCCCTCCTCCAATTATTCTCCCTAACCCCCAAGTTCGAAGACTTATCAAGCTCACTCAAGCCCTTTTGGCAAGTAAACATAAAGAAGGAGAGTCGGTGTGTGCACACGTCCTAGGGATGAATCACACATTGATAGGTTAAGAATGTTGGGATCTGTTGTCTATGAGGAGATGGCTGTTGATTGGGTTCTTCAGTCACTTCCTAACTCATATAGTGAGTTCGTAAGAGAGTACTATATGATGAACTGCGACGTGACCCTTATAGATCTCACCTATATGCTTATTGCTGCTGAATCAGCAATGGTTTGGCGCAATAGAAAAAGCAAAGTTGATTGGTGAATCTGCCTTCAAGACCTCTATGGATATAGACAATGGCAATGAAAGACATGCTATGATCGAAAAGTTTGATCATAAGAGAAAGGCAATGTCTGAAGTAGTTCCATGTCCTGTTCCAAAAGAATCAATTTGCTTTTATTGCCAAGAGAAAGGGCATTGGAGACGAAGTTGCCCTATTTACCTAAGAGATCTAAGAGATGGGAGAGTCAAAACGTATGGATCTACTTTAGGTAAAATCCATTGACTAACTCTTTTAAGCTCCTATTCTAGATTCTTAATACATAATGTGATAAGATTACAACTGATGTTTTGTAGGATCGAAGAAAAGAAAGGAAGCTTAAGGGAAGAAGTGAGCAGAATCTAACCGTGAAGGAATGGACTTCGATCGCATTACTTGAAGATTAGATTCTTGAGCTACTACTTAGAGTTAGAATAAGATTGCTAAGAAATATGTATAAGCATAGTTTTTTTAATGAATTTCATTGTAAGGACAAATTTTTTCTGCAATAAAATAAATTTTGATTTTATATTATTTATCCTTGCAATGGCATGCATGAAAATGATGTTTGAGGGTTTCTAATATTAGCAATAATGGATTTGATTCTTAATTATGTTGTTTGTGGAAATGTCGAGAATTTACCAAATAGGGAGAGTTTCTCATCGCCTAAGTTTCAATTGGACAAAAACTTGGAATCATGAAACTTGATTGCACGATGAATGAGAAATTTCATATTTGGAAATTAGACTAATTCATTGACAAAGTGTCAAGTGAAGGACTAGGAGATCGAGTACACAAAGTTGTGTGTTGATCAAGTCCACCATAAGAGTAACAAAGATATTCGTCATGATTTACTAAAGGTTTAGTAAATATGATTATACTTATTAGATTAAGTGTAATTCTGAATTGATTGAAAAGGTTTAAATCAATAGCAGAACGAACAAAAAGAATCAAGTAGGCAGAAAGATAAAAGTTTCTCCATTCTAAGAAGAAGGGAGAGTACCTTTTATGCTTTATGATAGGTCTTAATGATTAAGAACCATATCTTAATTGATCCTCTAAGTGAGTCTTAGTACAATTGTATGTCTAAGAAGAGGAATCAAGAATTGAAGAAATGGTTAAATCAATAAGTCAATCATACTTCGTTCCAAAACAAGTCTTAGAGTTAAGATTGTGAAATTGAGTGAGAAGTATTAAGAAGGTTTATGACATTCATCAAATGTGGAAAAGACAAAGACCAACTAGGACCAATTTATGAAGTGTTTTGATAAAAACTACACTAACTCTTGAATATTTGTTTGTCAAGAAATGTTTATTGACAAGAGAATCTTATATGTCAAGGATTCAGTGGGAGTCTTAATGGTCTTGAAAGGTTTCAAGAACAAATCAAAATAAACCTTATCGATGATCACTAGCACACGAGTTGAGGTTTACAACCTATTGTGTTGACACTATTTTATTTCTGTGCCATTCCAATTGAGTTAATTATGCATGTGAGTTCTATGAGTTCTCATTTGAACGCATAAAAGGCAGGCACCTTGATCAATGTAAAGTACATTGATAGGAAAGGGTGAACTGCTTAACTACTTGGAAGACATGGTGGGCAGCTGTGTTACCATAAGGCAAGAAGTCAAGATTAAGAAAGTTCGGTCCATATGAGTTTGAATTTGTCGTAAAAATTTTGGTTTTGACAAATTTACATGGATAGGAACACATACACCATTAAAATCTAAGTGTCATAAGATTCCCTCCATCATGAAAATGACTGTGACGAAATGCTTTCACTAAGAAAGATTTTAAAAAGATAGTGATTGTGAAAATTGTATTCTCGAACTAGATTATGGTTACGGTATCCCTTTCCATGATTTGAATTGTGAGGTTTGGCAATTAGTCTGAATTGTTTAGACACACATATGAACTATCTAAGGCAAAATTGTATAAATTTAAGAAGCCTTGATAAAAGATTATCAAAGCATTGGGTATTAGAAACATGAACTTAGGAAATTCAATAAGTATTGTTTTTCTGGAAGTTAAGCTGGTTTCTGAATACATGTCAAAGCTAGTGGGAACATAAGTGTTATGTTTATAATAATCATCATGATAGTGGGAGCATAACTGTTATGATTGTATGATTATTATGGAAAGTATTGCAAGTTAGCAATATTAATTATAGAAAATAAGAGTTATACTTTGCAAAGTTGTAAGGGTTAAAAAGTTGTTTTGCTATAATTAAGGGAGAGAATATTATGTTTCATTTCAAATTTAAAGGTTTAGGTAGTGAAATGTTAATAAATTTAGTCAAGGAAACATAGTGTGTTCTCAAATTTCAATTATGATTACGACATTCCTCTTTATAGTTCGAATTTTGAGAACGTAGCACATAAAATATTATGGCAGAAGATTGATAAAGTATCGAATCTTCATGTAATACATTATGCATTGTGTCCCATACACTTCGGGTATAGGATTGATTGCAAATGCTATAATATTTGACCATTCTAAAATTTTCCAAATGTCTAGCGCATTTAGAGGGAAAAAGGACAAGAATCGGTTTTGACTAAGATAATTAAACAACTATCAAAGGACAATCCAAAGTTCGCCAAGGATTGGTCGCTTGTGAGTAGTTGGAAGTATAGTATTGGATGGACCATATCGACATTATTATGAATAGATAAGATTCTATTAATAATGAGTTGTCATATGGAAAATATGGAAACGTTTCCATATTGGGAATTGGATATTGAGAATCAATGTCTAGATTAGAAACTTTTATGCAAAAGGATGTTCAAAGGAATGTACTTTGAGTGAGAGACATCACATCTGTGGAATTGTCTTGTAACAATCTCCAATAGAGGACTTTGTAATTTCATTGGCAATAGTCATTGTGACTTTAGTGCAGTGATACTACGAAAGGATCATTGCATAAAATGTTAGAATCTAACATATTCTATAAGTGGCAAGAATTTGATATTCTTTCACTTATGAAAAAGGATTAGGAGTTGTGAAATGAGTATGATTGGAAATGCGTTCATTTGATCTACTTCACAAAGTAAGAACCGTAGGTAAACATTGTGTGCATGCTGAGAGTATGGGACAAATGTTGTAATAATTCAAGTAAAAAGTTGATTACCCGAAACAACAAATAACGAGTAATCGATATGGTGATAAATAAAAGGTGTTTTATTTATGCTCAAAGGTTTGAGGCCATATGGGATTAGTTTATTCTTCTGTTTCACTTTGCATGTTTTGACTTCCTGAATAATTTAATTGGTTAAGAACAGTCAAATTATTCAAACGGGCCACAGTCGTTCACATGTTGGAAGTAGGTATGAATAAAGACTGTCGTGAATTGGTGTGGATTGTCTAAAAGGTATTAGACATAAGCAAATGTTTGCTGCAATGTTCATGAGTGCTGATTAATATGATTTGAGCATTGGATTAAACCCACGCTCACTTGGATCACTCCATGAATTGTATCACAAGTGATTGGTGAGACGATAACATCTTATATTCTTGAAACCGATATGTGTGAGTTGTATCTTGCAAATCGGTTGCACACTGATAATATGTAAACGCACTAGTAACTTGGTGTCATAAAACATATTGTTGTATGTGATTCGGTGAGTAAGTGCAAGCGAGCATTGAATCAAAGTTTATTCGTTCCTTTTATTCAAAGTAGGATAAAAGCGATATCTTTGGGCCCCTCGATGATTTAGTGATGACAAACGTAAATGATCGGCCGGGCTAGGGCTAATTTGATTTGTTCAATTAGTCAGTCGTCATAAATCGGAAGTCGAGAAATAGTACAGAGAGAATGATTAGAAATCATGTCTCATACGATATCTAGAATGGAGGAATATATGATTCCTTATCTAAAGGACACGCGTATTTGATAGGATCAGAGTTGATAGCGGCTTTGGAAAACTACGATTGCAGATCAGGATCTGAAGTCATATGCATAAGAGTTATTAGACTTATCCAAGTGGGAGACTTTTGGATTAGTGTCTAAGTCCATAACTATTTTGGTATGTACTTGACCCGATGGTGCATGATCCTTTTGGGTTGCCTTCACCAAAACAACTTGATAGGATGAATTATGGAGAGAAAGGATTAAATATGATTTATTAATATATTATGGGAATTATATATTAAAGGATAAATCATATTGTTTAATTAATATTAGTCAAGAATTAATAAGAATTAAGTTTGTGACTAAAAGAGATTAATTAAACTTAAGAGACTGGAATTGTAATTATAAGATAATTGCAATTGGGCTATGGATTGCCTTATATTAAGGAGTGGACGAATTCTATGGGGAAACCCATTAGAAATCGTCCAAGGGCTTTAAGGAAAGGAGTCCATGGATTGCTTAGGGCTTAAGCATCCAAATTAGGGTTTCCTTGTTAGATAACCCTAATAGCCTCACTATTTAAAGAGCCCTTATGCCCCAAAAATGTGGACAAGCTTCCTTCTAGGGTTTCCACACATTTTGGGCAGCCTCCTTCTCTTCTCCTCTTCATCCTCTTTCTCTTGGTGTTTGTGAACCATTAGAGGAGTGAAATTTATGACTCTAAGCTTTCTAAAGTCATTACAAGGAGGAATTGTGATTGTTATTGCTACATAACAATAAAGGTAATATCTTAAACCCATTCTTATGTTAATATGATTACTTGTATGCTAGATCTTGGGTTTATAGTCTTGGATGAATTGCATGTACAATAGAGAAACCTAGATCCAAGCATTAGGGTTTGTATGAGCACATAGGATGTTCTTATGGCTAAAACCCATCACTTTGATCATCCATCCACGACATCCACACAATGATCGATGTATACGTAGAGAATGTTATATCACACCATCTAGAATCCAAGGACCAAACATCCACAAATACTTCACAGAGAAAAAATAGATGTTCAATCAATTCCACCCCATCCCCATACAACGGACACAATATACTACTTAATTACAACCGTTTTTTGACAATGGAACTGAGTAGGAAGGCAATCAAGAACAAGACGCCCACCAAAAATCCTTACTTTTTTAAGTAATACTTTACACCACCTAGTAGCTTGAGAATGATCCAATAATAAAACATCATCTCTCTATCACACCCCCATACCAGAACGACGGAAACGTCCGGGGGCGGAGGACGTCATGTACAGTATCATAACAATGCACAATAGTAAAACAAGCAACAACATCCATTGCATTAATAGAATAGTTAATACATGTGTATTCTTTGTATAGTTGTATGACACCAAAAAAATGTATAGCAAAATATAAAAGACAAGTCTTGAACATGCTCCGTCTTCTCAAAACCTGTGTCAATGTACCTGTCTACTGATTCCCTGACAATACAAGTTATTTTGAAAGAGAGTATCAACATTTAAGTTGGTGAGTTCATAAGTATTTAGGGTCAAATGTTTGTATTTGTTTCATGAAAATGATAGTATACTTCCTAGAAAATCCTATATTTTCTGTTTAAAAAAGAAAAGTAGTCTTATACTCAAGACCCAACTGTTTACATGTTTTTGATCTCTTTGAAATAGTGTAAAAGGTATGTTTATCCTTGAAATTGTGTAAAATGTATGTTTCCCATATTTGTAAACTATCTTTACTAAAAAAATAGTATGCATTGTTCATGTGAGAATGTCATTGTATGTATGTGATGGAAAATGAAGATTTACAGTAGTATTATTTATAAAATAGCACTACTGAATAATTATCTGCTTTGTAACCGAATTGTTTAGCTAAAATCTTAATGTGATTAAGGTTATAACCATGTTTGATTGACTAGTATAAAACATGACGCTCTTCAAGCGTCGAAAAAGATATGATGTTTGTTACCCGTTGACCTGCAAGTCCCACTGTAGCTAGCAACAAGGTGTGGGATGGTCAGTCCCGTATATATCTGTACACAAACTCACGCTCTCCCTCCAGGAGACTCTGGTTACAAAACATGACTTAGCAAGGATATTACTATGTGCCATGAAATAATATTTCACATTCTATTTAACTTGTTCACGTATAGCATGTAAGTTCCTTCTTGTTCTTGTAAATGAATAGTAAACTTTGTAATGAAAAGTAATTGTATGTATGTATTGATTCATGTATTGTTTCTCTGATCTAGAAAACAGTATAAATTGACTTTCTAAACTATACGTATTGTAGTTTACTAGTATGTTTGTTTGAACTGTAAATGATTTGGAGAAAAGACTCATTTGCCCAACATATGCAATTGAGTTAAGTATGTTCTTTGAAAATGAGATTTAATATTCATGTATATATTTCGCATTTATAATTATGATTTAGCCAACAGTCGGACTAGTGATCCTACCCTAAGCCCACAACCAAACAAGTAACATAAGTTACGGTATTTAGCAATAGTCCTAAGTGCGTTAAAGCATGATTATACATAAATATACAAACAAATATGATTTTGATATAAACAGAAAACTAAAATAGTTTAAAAGAGTTTGAAAATGATTTTTAACAATATTTATAAGCATAAGAAATCCTTTGTTTGTTTGTTTTCACATGTAAGAGTTAACACAATTCTATTGTGTTTTACTTGTATTCCCCCCTAAAAACATTGAAAAAGGTAAATTGTAGGGGTATAAACTCACCTTATGTGAGTGATTCGCTTGAAGGTTCGATATAGGATGTTTGTTTCCACAAGTTAGTTCCCGTGACAAAAACGAGTCCTAAATGTATTTCATGTAATATATATGTATACGATTAGTGAAAATAATCGAAAGTATGATGATAATAAAATAGACTAATTTGTAAGCTTCACTTACAAATAAGAGTTGTAGAAGCGATTTCGGAAGGCTGCAATGAGTTTTCGGCCTAATGAAGATCTTGGTGTTCTTGGTGAAACCAAGGAGATTCAAGGGTTTTCCACTAAGGATATTGATGAAATGAAGAATACTTAGTGTTCTAAGCAAGATCCGAAGGAGATTCAATGGATTTTCGGATGATAGTTGAGAGAGAATGAGGGTTTTCAGTTGATGACTTGAGAGAAAAAGGGGTGTGTTTTCGGTTAGAAGAGTAGAAGTGAGGAAGTGATTTCGGTTCCCCCATATGAATAGGGATGAAATCGTGATGGGACGCATGCATTGATTTGCGAACCGAGAGGATAAGACCGACGTTTGCGGTTAAGAACTGAGGGTTTGCAGTCAGAAGTGAGTTCTCGACCGAAAATGGAAAGTTCACACATTTGCGGTACGAAGCCTTGAAGACATGCGAGGGTCTCGGTTTAAGCAATTCACTTCCATTTTAAGCAATACATCTAATAAAAGGGTTTTAAATACATATAGAATTTAAATATAACTTAAAGATAGATCAAAATGAGAAGTTTAACTTTAGCTGCCTTTTACAATATCGAAAATAACGGGTTGTCACACTATGTGTCTCCTAGTTTGATTTACCGTGAAATCACTGAAAGCATCCAACTCCCACTATAATTGATTAGGGGAGTCATTAACACTCACACCATGTAGCAAAGACATCAGAAATTGAAGTTGTTGTTCCTCACACACACCGCATATTGGCCTCCTCCATTGTCACACCCATTGACCATTATTCTACCTCTTAATTATATGACAATCTAGATTAACATCAAGACAATACAATATATTAAAATGATATTTAAGTGGTTTTTGACCCACCCAAATTTGATTACAAAATCCAATAGAATTCCTACCTCCCAATCTTTTTTCAAGTGTATGTAATGGTACAAGAGTATCAACATCCATTTTTGTAATCGCATTAATAATCTTCGACCAAACACCCACATAGCCACTATTTTTTTTCATCTCTGTTAAAACAACCTGCAATTCCATGTATGGATTTAATAAGATGAACCAAAATACAATTTATGTTACACCCTCGGCTGGCAGCAGAAACACCAAGCTGTGCGATGTTAGTTGAATATCGTAACCATAAGACATGAAGACAACATAATATTTATTGAAACAACAATTACATTGTATATTTTTGCAAGTCATATGCTATATATATTCCTTGCATCTTGTGCTCCCATGGAGTAATCTTTTTCTTCTGCGGCTCCCTAGGAATACATGTGATTTTGAAATTGGTCATTATACAGGTTTTATGGTTTATTGAAAATACTCTTTTGTAAAGGTTTTCAATGTATGATCTTTTTTTATGAATATATAGGCTTTCAAAACTTCTATTGTGATCTAAGTTTCTAGCGAGTGTTTTCTTTTACTATCTTTGGTTCGTTATTTGTTATATTTCCTTTAATATTTAATTTGCTTCTTCCATCTTTTAGGAATATCTGGATTTGTACACTCGATTAGTTTCGGGTAGGTATTTGATAGGATACTTAGGAAAGTATATATCTTTATTTTTGTATTTATTTATTTGAGCATATGTTAGTATTTCTTCTTATAACATTTTTAATTATTTCTTATAAGATAAATCATTCTATTCCGTTTATCTTAAGGCTTTTCACCCCTTTTTACTTTGTTGATACATATTATTACTATTTCAAGGCGTTCCCATCCACGTAGTTTATTTTATTAAGGTTGGCCGAGCATTTGTTACAACGAGTTCCTATAATCGAGCTTTTGACTAGATATTTGCCATGCACAATGTTTCATTGGACGTTGTAATGTAGTTTAGAAAGTTATGCATGCTGTGACTTTACCGTCAGGGTTTGTAGCTAGCAACCACATGTGGGGGTGTCAATCTCGTATAGATCTATACATATCTTTCTCACTCACTTATGATTTAATGATTATAGGCCATGGTTAGCTGAAAATTAATCAGCTAAAGGATGAATTGTCGTTCCTCATCTAATAAGTTCTTTGTTTAACCTTATAGTATGTTTTATCGTTCTTGTTATTCTTTAGTTTTCTTATGATATTATTCTCTTCCATAATTATTCTAATATGTATATATATATATATATATATATATATATATATATATATATATATACATATATATATATATATATATATATATATATATATATATATATATATATATATATATATATATATATATATGGAAAATGTCACTGTAGCCCCCACGAAGTTACACATTTTGGTTTAAAAAGGTCACTTATGTTATTTTTTGGTTTTATAAGGGCATGAAGTCACATTTAACTGGCTAATAAGGCCATTTTCTAAAATGTGAAGGGGTCACCCGGTGACCCCCATCCCAATCAGCAGGTTTCTTTTACACGTCATTAAAAAAAGCCACCTCACGTCCAAATCACATGCCATGTAATGTATTGTTAAATGAGACCAACCCTTCCTCTCCAAGAAATATTCTTCTTTACTTGGTTTCATCTGCCCATTTCTTCTCTTTTCTTCTACTGTTCCTCGAAAAAAGTCTCCCTTGGATTCTTTTTATGGCCTTCTACATGAAGATCGATCTTCATTTTGTTGGTTTGTTTACGAGGTTTCTAGTGATCAGTTACTTAGATGGAGCGGAGCAAAGGTTTGAGGATGTGGATTTTGTTAGAATGGAAAAAAAACAATTTTTTATTGTTCATTCAAAGATTCACAAACGAGACATGCGTTAATGTGTACTTTTGCATCCCCGATATTGAGTTCCCTGATGGATTGACGATAATAGCAATTGAGAAATACTATCAGGAGTTAATCGAACTAGTGTATGATTGTGGTTGTGTAATTTCTATGTACATAGATCATGGTGGTGTTAATGTTCATCAATGGATTGTTGAAGACCTAGTTGAAGTATGCACCCCCGAGGACAAGTTTCCTGGTGTAGGTGAAGTAATAGAAGAGTTGCATACTTAGATAAAAGGAGTCATTGACCTAGATGAAGTGCAAGTGCAAGGTAATTTGGACGATAACATTGAAGATGTTGATTGCATTCTAATTAACAAGACCATGAGTGATGTGTTTTTGAACAAGCTCTGCCCCAAGGAGCATCCAACTCTAGACAATCCACCTCATGAGGATCCATATGATCCGATTGATGAAAACGTGCCAATTCATGAGGAGGTAACAAATTTTAATGAAAATGTTCATTGGATAAAACAAAACCATGTGTTAGGAATGAGATTTGAAAGTCCTAAACAGTTAAAACATATGTTCTATAATTATGCTGTTGCTAAAGGATATCAATTGTGCTATAAAAAAATGATAGTAGGAGGCTTTTAGTTTAATGTTGTTCAGGGCAATGGAAGTTTAGATTGTGGGCTTCATGGATGAGTGAAGAAAATTCTTTCTAGATTAAGTCTCTTATAGATGAGCATAATTGTGCAAGAAATTTTAAAATGGGGGTCAATTGTAAACTATGCATGGATTGGTAGCCATTTCACAACACAATTCTTACAGAAACAAAAAATGACTGTTAGGCAACTTAAGGAAGAAATGAAATAAAAATTTAGAATTGATGTGAGGATCGGACAGTGTAGGAGAGCAAAGAAATATGCAATTGAACTAATTGAAGGCACACTAGTTGATCATTATGCCAAACTTTGGTCATATGGTGAGGAGATAAGAAGATCCAATCCATGATCAACTGTCAAAATGGATGTCAACAATATGACTGATGGGAAGACATATTTTAGTAAGTTTTATATATGTTTTGAGGGGTTGAAGCGAGGTTGGAAAGGCAGTTGTAGAAGAGTAATAAACCTGGATGGTTGTTTCTTAAAAGGGTTATGTAGTGGAGAGTTAAAATGTGTCATTGGAAGAGATGCAAACAATCATATTTTCCCAATAACATGGGCAGTTGTTTGTGTTGAAAACAAAGAAAATTGGAAATGGTTTTTGGAGAATCTTAAAGATGATCTAGAAATGGAAAATGGTGTTGGTATTACCCTGATGTCAAATCAACATAAGGTATGTTACTTACTATACAAGTTAATCTTATTTCTTAATGAATTTATATTTTCTTAACAGATGAATTTAAATTGTGTAGGGGCTGTTGGAGGCTGTGAAGGAAGTATTGCCTACTGCTGAACACAAACAGTGTGCAAGGCATATTGTTGCCAACTTTAGGAAAAGATTCAGTGGTGTACATTATGAGATGATGTTTTGGAAGGCATGTAAGGCATCCACTGAGCCTTTATTCAATGCTACTATGAAGGAAATACAACTACTTAATCCAACAACATTTGATTACCTTATGGAAAAGAACCCAAAATCATGGTGTAGAACTTTCTTTCAAGAGGGGAGGATGTGTGATGCAGTTGAAAATGAATTATCTGAAAGTTTTAACAATGTCGTTAGAGATGCAAGAAAAAAACCAATAATCACAATGTTATAATAAATTAGGTTGTATGTTATGGAGAGGCAATTCAATTTGAAAATCAAAGGTTGTTCATGGCCTAGTTATAAACCATGTCCAGCTATTACAATCCTACTGAATCAGTTGAAAAGAGCTCAAAGGTGTTAACTATAATTTTGACTTTTAATTGATTACTTACACTATATACTAACTTGTATACTATTTAAACAGGTATTGGCAGGTTTTACCAACTGGTTTAAACCAGTTTGAAATAAGAAATTTGGCAGAGTCTGATGTTATGGATATAAAGAAGAAGACTTGTTCATGTAGAGTGTGACAACTAAATGGGTATGGATGTGTACATTTTGTTGCAACTATCTCATACCTAAATAGTGATGTTGGTAATTATGTGGATCCAATGTTCTATGGATCAATTTACAAGTATCCAATGCGTGGGATGAATGGTAACAATATGTGGCCATCTACGGAATTCATTACACCTTTTGCCACTATTTAAGAGAAAAATGCCAGGTAGACCTAAAGTTAATATATGAAAGGATGCAAGTGAAAGGGGTGCAAGACATACTTTGTCAAAGGTTGGGAAAAAATTATGTGTAGTGTATGCAAGCAAGTAGGACATAACAAGGTTACATGTTCTCAAGTTGAAAAATCAACAAAACTCAAGTTAAAGAAAGGAAGAGAACAAATGGTAATGATGGGGAAGGAAGCATTGGTAAGAAGGCCATGGATGGTAAAGATGAGCAAGAAGGTAGGGGTAATAAGGGAAATAATGGTAATGGTGGGGAAGGAAGCAGTGGTAAGAAGGAAATGGATGGTAAAGATGAGTAAGGAGGTAGGGGTAAGAAGGTAATTATCAAGAAAAGAAAGAAGTATGAAAGAATAATCAAGAAAAAACTTGCTACAAGGGTTGAGGGTAAGAATGGGGAAGGAAACACTAGTGACAAACCAATTGAACTAGAATAGGAATTAAATTTCAATGTTTGTCATTATGTACTTGTTATTTAGGATCAAATTGTGATGTTTCGGATTAAGTGTGGATGTTTGGTGTTATGTACTTGTGATGTTTCGAAATAAGTTTGGATGTTTAGTGTTATATACAACCGTTTGTAATGTTAATGGTTTGAATTGGACGTTCATGGTATTGGGGTCCAATTTTGACATTAGTTTAACTGCATATGGTCCCATTTGTTCAAGTTGCAGCTATTTCAAATGTCAGTATCAACAAATAAACTATGAATGTAAAATGCTTTGTCAACTAACATACCCATTGTTTTTTTATTAAATTAAAATAAAGGTACATGGACAATAAAGTAATTTCCATTAAAAGGAAATTAAAATCAGCAAACTATTACAACTTGTAAACAATTATGCCAAAGAAAACAATCCAACTAACAAGTAAACACATCTTCAGCTTACAAATTGTTGATTCAAGCTTCTTTTTTGACTTAGCCAAACCTGCAATCATAACTGCTTCAACACTCATATTCTTAGTGTCTGCTTCTTCTACCCAGCAAATAAAACCTTTACAAGGTCCCTAACAAAATGAATTTCGAGTGTGAGAGACTAAGAAAGGAACAAGCTAATAAATTAGGGCTATAGTGAACAAACTAACACACACCTTAGTGGGGCAAGCATAGAAGGGTCCTCCAAGGTTGGATGGAGTGGAAGACATTCTTATTATGGGACACATCTACACGAGCATTTCACCATTTTCGCTTCCTTAATTCCAAGGGCTCTATAATTCCGAAAGCAAACAATCATAGGGAAAAAGAAAGGTACCACCGAGTAAGGAAATAAACTACTTATAAAGAGGAAATGACAAAAATACCCCTTTGTTTGACCTCATGCACATTTGTCATAGTTGGTGCACCAAACACACCTAATTAACACTAACTAAGGCAAACAAAAGTTACCCTAAATCAATACCGATGAACGGAACAAATTATAACTCGTTCATTTCAATTTACATTTCACCAAAAAGCCTATTATAGGTAACAAGGACTTCAAAAAACATCCAAAATGTACCATTACAACCACTACCTACACTAACTGGGTTACCACTAACACAAACGAAACACACATAATCCTAATAACATATATAACATGAAACACCATTAAACCTAACAGTAGATTACGAGCACTAGATTAGCATACCACTACAACCCATTTCCATGAGATTCACTTGTTGATTATCAAGTGAATGATGAAAATCATGGTCAGGAGCATGTCGATGACAACACCCACAACCAACAGTGCAATCGCTTTAATCTGCTTCTCAACATGGTCGAACCTTTGTTGCATGTTGAGGACATCAACCCTGGAATGAAGGTAATCACGACCCATCTCCTCCTTCATACGATCGACCTGGCCTTGTTGCTCAACTATCTTTTCACCACAATCACAGAAGATCATGTGCAGATCGTTCAAGTTGAGCCCGTCTGTTGAGCTTATTGAGTTGTTGAAGTTTATAGTATTTGGTGATGGTGGTGCGGTAGGATCCATGGAAGACAGTGAAGGGAAAATGGATTGTTTTATGTTTGTCGGCTAGTGTTTGGCCGGAAATGGTAACAATAATCTTGGATTTTGTCTAACAGATCCTTCAATTATATACTAGGGGACCACTGAACCCTTAGGGCCCAAGCAAGCCAAGTGGTTCGTGAGTTAGCAACGTGTAATCCGAGTTGGGTGAGTAGACTCACTAACTGAGTTGGGTGATGACTAGGCAAGGAAATCGATTGAATTGGGTCAAAATCCCAAATTAGTCGGTTAAATGTGACTTCATGCCCTTATACAACCAAAAAAATAACATAAGGGACCTTTTAAACCAAATTGTGTAACTTTGTGGGGCTAAAGTGACATTTTCCCTGTATATATATACACACACACACACATATATATATATATATATATATATATATATATCTATATATATATACATATATATACATATATATACATATATATATATATATATATATATATATATATATATATATATATATATATATCGTAGTTTTGATGTTTTTGATTTAGGATATTAGGATAGAGTAAAACTAAGTACAATGCTTATCCAAAGGTTTGGCCAGCATAACATCTAGGTACTATGTTATCCTAGGAAACTGGTCAACATATCGACTAGGTATAATATTATAATTTAGGGCAGCGTTAATACTAGGTATAATGTCATCCTATGGTTTTGAACAACATAACGACTATGCATAATATTATTATTCCTAAAATTTTTGCAGGGTAACTACCAGGCACAGTATCATCCTAATGTTTCATGCATTTTGTAAACTACTGATATATTACAAATTATAATATTTTGTAAAATCAATAATTTAGCATATTAACATGTATCCCCCCCTCGGTAAAACTTTGAAAAATGGTAAAAGTGGGGTCGTGAACTGACCCTTGTAGCGTGATTCGACTCCTCCAAAATTTCGTATTGGGAGACTCAAGCCATCCGAAAGAAGGGAAATTGTATGGATCGATTGAGAAATAGTAGAGAGTGGTGTGAGGTGTGAAAAGAGAGTGAGTGAGGGTCTCTATTTATAGTGCCCAGTTTTGGTGTGCACATGACACGTCTTCATGTGTGCGACGCGCATGTGCACGTTGGCTTCACCTAACGTTTTGGTGCCCAGTTTTGGTGTGCACATGACACGTCTTCATGAGTGAGGGTCTCTATTTATAGTGCCCAGTTTTGGTGCGCATGTGCACGTTGGCTTCACCTAACGTTGGAAACATGTCACCCTCTTGTTTGTCCACGTCTCTCGTATCTCGAAAAATCTGGTTGTCAGAGTGCGCTTCGCGCATGACGTGCACACGAAAATGGTTTTTAGAAATTTTTATTAGCCATAAATCTCCAACTACCAACCACAAGTCCACCCTTTTTAAGACTTAGCAAAATTTGATCCCATTTTACCTATGACATTTTTCGTTTTACATTTTCACCTCCTCCAAAAAAAATTACTTCTAAGTGATTCCAAACTTGTAAGGATCCCTTCTGGAACTTTGAAGATTGACATGTAATATATAGAGATACTACCAAGCTCTGCTTTGAAAAGGGTTACTCGACCACCCATTGACAACCGATTTTCTTTCCACTTAGAAAGCCTTGTTTTAATTTTGTTTACCATAACTTTCGAATTTCCTTTCTTCCTCATGTTCCCTACAATAGGTAAGCCTAAATACATAAAGGGAAAAGAACCAATATTACAACCAGATTGAGTAGTTATCTGACTGATTTCTTCCCCATCCGCACCTATACCATAAATAGTAGATTTTTGCGTATTTAACTTCATACCTGAAGCAATATAGAAATCACGCAACACATGTGATATTGTAACGCTCAATAATTTCCTAGGTATTTATTTAATTTATTGGTTATTTAATTGTTATAAGTTGGGCCTTAAATCATTGGATCTTTTCTTTTTAGGCTTAGGGTATGCAATACGCGGGGCGTACCACCCTATGTAAGCTGGACATACTGGTGTGAAATGATCGTGGGTGTCATGCATGTATGCGCTGCGTACAAAGAAGTACGCACAATGTACGTGTCCAGTCCCTAAAACCCTAATATTTAGGGGTTGAGAACTATTTAAAGAACATTATGACCTAAGGATCTTCTTTACCAGCCTCCCTCTTGTCCCTAAACATCCTCCATAAAACCCTAACCTCATTGTTGAGTGTTCTTGAGCTTGGAAGGCCTTTTGAGTGCATTTTGGTGTGTTTTGTCTCATTTTCAAGGAAGAGAAGGTTGGAGCAACTTTTTGGTTCAAGGAGAAGCTTGTAGATTCGGATTATCTGCTCCATTTCTATCTTGTGCAAGGTATAAAGTATTGATCTTGTTCTTTAGAAGCTTACATCTCCATGTTTTAGCTTTTGGACCCTTTTGGTCCCATAGATGAGCTCTTGTGGATTAATTCTGTTTCTAAAGCTTAGAGTTGCTACTCTTGGTGTTCTTTGGGTCCAAGAGTCATAAAGTTGCAACCTTTGAAGCTTTAATCGAACCATGCATGACTAATGGCCATTTTTATGGATGTAGATTGTTATATTTCGAGTTTGGGCCCATTTGGGGTACTCAAAGCCACCAAGTTGCCGACTTTATGGGTTAAGACGTTGCGAATGACTCAGATATGGGATTGGGATTCTTGGACTTAAGTGGTTAAGAGCTTTTTGGAGAAATGGCTTATTGGGTAAGTATGTTGGGGGTACAAGCTCGTACGTGCAATGTACAAGCCATGCAGCGTGTACACTTAGCGTACAACTGAGTAAGCCCTACGTACTCAGGCAGTTTGGGTCTCGGTTGGGCCACTTTCTTGGACTTTGTTGCTTTGGGCCTTTTGGGCCATCAGGAATTAAGCTTTTGGATTAAGGAACCTTAGTGGGCTTTAGGGTAAGGCCCATTTGGGGATTTGGCCCAATTTGGAAAATTGGGCCATAAGTGGGCCTTTATGGATTTTTTGGTTTTGGGCCTTATTGGTTTATGGTTTTGGGGCCTTATTTTTGGATCAAGCTAGGCCATGGGTAAAATGGTCATTTTACCCCAAGCATGGTTTATTGATTATAGTTTGGAACCCAGGTGTTGATTGGGTGTTATTTTGTACTGACAGCTCGGGGAGTCGTCATGGCAGTAGCTGGGGATTTCTTTATATGAGATTCAACATTTGAGGTGAGTTTCCTCATTGGGTTTGGTGGGTCTAAGGTACTACTGTTGGCCCTTATTGATTATGTTAGGATGCTAGGAGTTTGCATGACCCTTGCATGTATTATGTGCTGTTATGTATACCAGGCGAGGCTCGATGCCGGGCGTGGCCTGAGGACTAGAACATATGCTAGTGTTATGATCATTATATGCGTTAGCATGACTATATGATATTGATTGTATGTGTATAGCGGGCGAGGCTCAGTGACAGGCAAGTTCTGAGAGTAACAAATCTGTATACCGAGCGGGGCTCGATGCCGGGCGGGGGTCCCAATGTATGATTTATTATGTATGGTATGGGGTAGTCTGGGGAACTCACTAAGCTTTCTCCTTACGATTTTTAGTTTATGTTTCAGGTACTTCCTGTGGCAAAGGGAAGAGCTTGGGATGACAGCATTGCACACACCATATGGATTTTGTTTATGGGACACACTTTGGTTTTCCTGATATTTGACATACTTATTTTATTTGGGTTGTATAACCTATGATTTGAAGTACTGTTTTCACTTGAATGAAAAATGAAAATTTTGGATCGTATTTTTGGGTTGTTAGAAGTTGGTATCAGAGCCTTGGTTTGATGGATTTGGGCACACTCTCGGGTGTGTCAAAACTCAAACTGAGGATATGGTAAATATTTTCCAAAAGAAAACTATTTGTAATAAAAAGGGGGTTTTCTAAAATAAGAAAGGGTGTGGTGCATGCAATCATGTAGCACCTGGTTCCTGGTATGTAAATCTTATTGAGTATTTTCCTTCTTTTTAGCCTTGGACACGGCGATTCATAGGTCCGACTCGCTGAGTAAGGACGGGACCCGAGACATATTTAAGTTGGCGACTCAGCGAGTCCATATTCTGGACTCGGCGAGTCACCGCTGTTGGATGAAACCCTAAGTTTCAGGGGCTACACCCTATTTAAACGATGTTTTGTGCCTCATATCCGCCCCCATTGCGTCCAGAACACTCCCTCTCGAAGCTCTAACTCCTCTTTTGGTAATTTGGGTGATTTTGGTGCATTTCTTTGAAGTTTTGGAGAGAATAAGAAGGTAGATCAAGAGGAGAGGAAGAAGATCCAGAATCTTTGTGCCATTTCAGAACTTTTAGAGGTATTGGACTCGAAACCCTCTCTGTCCCTTGATTATTATCTCATTGAGAGCTTGTGATAGCCATTTCAAGGCTTCTTCTAGTCTTGACCTTTGTGTAATGAGCTTATAGTGTTGAGGGACTTCGGATCTAGGCATGTTTGGGCTCTAAGGGCTCGGATCTGTAGCCTTTATGGACCCTCAATGCTTGAAAACCTTGGATCTACCATTTTAAGTACATTTTGAACCCTAAAATCCGTATTGGTGAATATCTACATGTAAAGTTGGAAACTTTACGTGTGATTCGTGTTCTAGGAGTCCAGATCTATGAATGGCATGGACTGGAATCGAGCAAATCTGTGTATTTAGTGGGTGCATGGCAACGACTCGGCGAGTCGTTCATGTGACTCGACGAGTCTGTTCGCGAGTATCCGAGTTTGTCCCCTTTTCGTAGTGTCGAGTGAGCAGTGAGTCACGGGGTGTGACTCAGTGAGTCAGAAGCTGAACTCATCTATGGAGGAACTCGGTGAGTTAATGCCCTGACTCGGCGAGTTCAAGGCAATCTCCTTAGATCAAGAACAGACTCGGCGAGTTGTTCATACAACTCGGCGAGTCGCAACATAAGTGTTCTTCGGATGAAGATGGACTCGGCGAGCTGTTCATACAACTCAGCGAGTCTTAGCATATGTGTTCATCGGATGAAGATGAACTCGACGAGTTGTTCATACAACTCGACGAGTAGGATGAAGGACTTGAATATCAGTTTAGAAGGAGAACTCGTCGAGTCGTCGCCTAACTCGACGAGTAGAAACAGGATTCAGGACAATCGTTTGGGTAGGGACTCGGCGAGTTGGAAAGCCAACTCGGTGAGTCGGGTCAACTGAAAGTTGACTCTGACTTTGACTTAGGGCATGATCAGGGGTAAAATGGACATTTTACCCAAAGGACGGTTAGCAGTGTTTGATTGAGTATGTTGTGGGAATTGCAGCCAGAGGATTTCCGGAGCAACAGCAGCAACTGTAGACAGTCAGTTCCCGATCATATCAGCAACTACTTCGAGGTGAGTTACCTTCCAGTAGCGGTGGGTCTACGGCCACAATGCCGGCCCACCAGTAGGAGTCGTATGTTAGATGATTGTCTTTGTGATATCATCTAGGTTTGCTACTACCTGATATGTTATATGCTAGCATGATATGTTATATGAGATAGAAGTAGAGATCGGTTGATAGGACTGAAGGGTAGTTCAGACACCCCAGAAATGTCTGACAGTACGTGATGATATGTTTACATGCTGGCTTGTTATGTTATATGTGATAGAGGTAGTGGGAGGGGACTAGTCCCCGAGGATCGGTTGTTAGAACCGACGGGTAGTCAGCACCCCAGAATGGCTTGACACGGATAGGACGGCACCCCAGAATGGCCGCACGGGTAGTCGGCGCCCTAGAATGGCCGTACCGGGTAGTCAGGCACCCCAGAATAGCCTGACAATAATTGTGTTATGTGTTTGCATGGTATGTGGTAGGTTGGGGGAACTCAATAAGCTTTGTGCTTACGATTTTCAGTTTTGGTTTCACGTACCTCCTCAGCTAGGGGAAAGGAGCCGGCGCGGTAGCAGCATGTCACACACACACACACACACACTCTCTCTTGTTTCCGCAGTTACGAGTTTATTCTGGGATTGATACTCTGATATTTGATTGATCGAATGTTGTGGTTTTCAACTTGGTTTTCGATGTGAAATGGTTTAATCAAACAATGTTTTAACTATTGATGCTTTTATGTAATGTTTTATAACGAAATTTTTGGACGTGAAAATTGGGTCGTTACAAGTTGGTATCAGAGCCCTGGTTTGAGGGATTCGGACACACCTTCGGGGGTGTCTGAACTCAAATCGAGGGATTAAAAGATTTTCTAAAAGAAAATGTTTTCTAAAAACTGAGAAAAGAGTTTCGAGAAAGAACGAAGTGTGTGATGTGCGCGACCGACCGAGCTCAAGTAAGTATTCCCCAAAGTACCCATACGAGTTTATGTTATGTTTATCAGCTTTGGTAGAACAACATGCTACAATAGGACTAAGGATCTAGGAGTGATGCCTTATGTGCCTGCTTTATGTGTTTCAGTTGTATGAGAATTGCATGCTAGTTATTGAGTAGACAGCAAGTAGGATATCCTGATTAGGTTATGCCTGATAGTATGAGCTTAGCACTTTATGCTAGTACAGTTCCTGTAAGCAGATAGAGTTGATTGAGATTGTTACCCTTGTCTGAATGCTGCTTGCTTCGTGCTATGTGGGACTCGGAATAATGGAAGTTAGCCATTAGGCGAATACGTCACGTCACATATGATCAGGGTTGAATAATCTTAGAGTGCCGGATTTGATCCTACTGCGCAGCTCTTGTTTGAGTCCAACCGTTGTAGGGACGAGTCAGGTACTCGAAGGATTATCTGAGCCTCGTCACATGTGATGGTACTCGGGTAATAGCTAATTGGCATTACAAGGAGGCCTGCAGCAGCTGAGGGCTGGATAGAGTAGAATCAGAGATTTCCCTAGGGCAAGCCCAGGATGAGTATAGCAGTGATCAACAGTAGTGAAAGGGATCTGGTGGTGTCGAGGCATTCCTTGAAGAAGGTACGGATAGATGTGGAAGGTAGTATGGGACCGTACTACTGAAAGCAGAGGATCCGTACCCGACCCAAGGAAGGCCAAGATAAGACCAGGGAACTTGTAAGTAGCAGTGATCCCCCAGGAAGTATCAATATCACTAATGATTGTATTATGTATTGCAGAATGGTGGTACTTCGATCGAGGCCGGTAGATCGCGGTTCAGGAGAGGGGTCAGGTTCGGGATCAGGTTCCGAGCCGGTAGATGAGGGACTACGCGAGTTCATCGCGTCAGAGATCACCAGAGGCATCCTTGAGTCGACCCCCATCCTCTTTGGGTCGATCAAGGAAGGGATCATGGAGTTGATGGAGGATCGCCTTCGGGCGTTCAGGAGTGATATGGCATCTAGCCAGTCGGGATCTCGCACACTGTCCTTCAAGGACTTCAGGGGCAGTGGTGCGCCGGATTTCCATGGGGTGAAAGACCCCATTGCTGCCAGGCGATGGATTGTAGACATCGAGTCTGCACAGTTGACTAGCTTCCGCCCCGAGGGGTCGAAGGTGAGGTATGCAGCCGGGTGCTTACGGGACCGAGCCCGGGATTGGTGGGAGTCAGTGGGTGACTCGTTGGGAGCCTCGACTATCGAGGCTATGACCTGGTCGGACTTTGTGACCAGGTTCAGGGCAGAGTTTGCGCCGGCTGTCGAGCTTCAGCAGCTGGCCAGGGAGTTCCTAGACATGAGGCAAACGACAGAGACTGTGGCGGAGATTACCGCCAAGTTTCGGGAGAGGGCATTGCTGGTGCCCCAGTACGCAGGAGATGAGGACATGAGGAGGACCCGCTACCATGACATGCTACGGGCTGATATCCGGGAGCACGTCAGTTTTTCAGCTTGCCCCACCCTAGACTCCATGATTGCCAGGGCGAGGGAGAGGGAGATAGATTTGGAGCACATCCGGAAACGGAAATCAGAGGAGGGTCAGACAGGAGGGGCTTCGGGGAAGAAGCCCAAGGGATCAGACGGGAGGCCGAAAGGCCAGTCAGGACCAAGCCGCTGCAGGAAATGCGGCAGGCCGCACGAGGGGGCGTGCAGGTTGGGATCATCGGGCTGCTACAAGTGCGGCAAGCCTGGGCACTTCAGCAGGGATTGCACTGCTCCGGCAGCAGTTATTCAGACATCTGAGTTGCTGTGTTTCCACTACAACCAGAGGGGCCACAAGAAGGCCAATTTTCCCCAGTTGACAGTTTCAGCGCCGGTGAAGGTGCCAGCTCCAGCAACCCTGTGGATCACGGATGGCCGGCAGGGCAAGGCAGAGGCTCCAGTGGTGAGGAGCCGAGCATTTCAGCTGACTACCGAGGAGGCACGCGCCACACCCGATGTGGTGATGGGTATGATTCTTTCCCTCTATCTTATTTTTATGATGTTATGTTATTGATATGTGCTCCATATGTATTTGTATGCATTAGGATCGTTCCGTGTGAACGGCCTTCCAGTTCAGGTGTTATTCGACTCGGGTGCGTCTCGATCATTTGTTTCCCTTGCGCTTAGCAAGAAGTTTCATGAGTCATCGGGCGAGTTAGATTGCTCTTTGGAGGTGGAGATTGCTGATGATCGATCGGTGCGAGCATCGATGGTATTTCGAGATTGCGTGCTGCGTTTGTTTGAGGAGCACTACTTGGTAGATTTGGTTCCCATTCTGCTGCGTGGGAACAAGGTGATTATAGGCATGGATTAGCTGAGCCCTAATGGGGCAGTGATAGATTGCACGCAGCAGCTGGTGCGAATCAGTACCCCAGGTGGGGGAGAGTTAGTGATTCATGGCGAGAGGCCACCTTGCGGACCCACTGTATGTTCAGCAGCGAGGGCTAGGTGCTATCTTTAGCAGGGATGCGCAGGATATGTCGCGTATGTGACGGACACCCGGGAGGCGGGTAAGGCGACAGTGAGCAAGGTTCCGGTGGTTCGAGATTTTGCAGATGTTTTCCCGGAGGAGCTTCCTGGGATACCTCCGGAACGACATGTTGAGTTTAGGATTGACCTCGTTCCTGGTGCGGCTCCGATAGCCAAGGCACCGTATCGGTTGGCTCCTCCTGAGATGCAGGAGTTGTCTACACAGCTGCAGGAGCTTTTAGACAAGGGATTCATTCGACCGAGTAGTTCACCCTGGGGAGCCCCGATTTCGTTCGTGAAGAAGAAGGACGGGTCGCATCGGATGTGTATAGATTACCGGGAGCTGAACAAGGTAACAGTGAAGAACCGTTACCCGCTCCCGAGGATTGATGACCTCTTTGACCAGCTTCAGGGAGCATCTTGGTTCTCCAAGATTGATTTGCGTTCAGGTTATCATCAGATGAGGGTCAGGGAGGAGGATACGCAGAAGACCGCGTTTCGGACGCGCTATGGCCACTATAAGTTTGTGGTGATGCCGTTTGGGCTCACCAATGCTCCTGCCGCGTTCATGGACCTCATGAACAGCGTATGCAGACCAATGCTGGATCGGTCTGTGATAGTCTTTATCGATGACATCTTGGTTTATTCCAAGACTCGGGAGGAACATGAGGAGCATCTGAGAGAGGTGTTGGAGACCCTGAGGAGGGAGAGCTTGTATGGAAAGTTCTCCAAGTGTGAGTTTTGGTTGCGCGAGGTGCAATTTCTCGGACACCTTGTCAACCAGAACGAGATTCTGGTCGATCCGGCCAAGGTCGAGCCCGTGATGAGATGGGAGGTTCCGAAGTCTCCATCTGAGATTTGGAGTTTCCTGGGATTAGTAGGCTACTATCGGAGATTTATTCAAGACTTCTCCAAGATAGTCGTACCCCTGACGCGACTGACGAAGAAAGCCATAGTTTTTCGGTGGGGACCTGAGCAGCAGGCTGCGTTTGAGACGCTGAGGCAGAGACTGTGCGAGGCGCCGATCTTAGCCCTGCCAGAGGGCGTAGAGGATTTTGTGGTATACTGCGACGCGTCCATTTCTGGGTTGGGCGCGGTACCGATACAGAGGGGGCATGTCATTGCCTACGCTTCGAGGCAGCTCAAGCCTCACGAGGCGAACTACCCGATGCATGACCTGGAGTTGGGGGCAGTGGTTTTTGCCCTCAAGATTTGGAGGCATTACCTCTACGGGGTTCGATGTACCATCTACACGGACCACAAGAGTTTGAGGTACCTCATGGATCAACCGAATCTGAACATGAGGAAGCGTCGGTGGTTAGATGTGGTGAAGGATTATGATTGCGAGATCCTCAACCACCCGGGGAAGGCCAACATGGTGGCCGATGCGCTTAGCCGCAAGGCGGCACCGATCAGGGATATGTGCATGAGGATGACCGTAGTGACTCCCCTGTTGGAGCAGATTCGGGAGGCCCAACAGGAGGCTATCAAGGAGGAACATCGGAAGAATGAGCGTGTGGTAGGTCAGGTTTCCTCCTTTGATTATGATAGCCGAGGACTATTGACACTACACCGTAGGGTGTGGGTACCGTATCACGGAGGCGTGCGCCAGATTTTGATGGAGGAGGCGCACAAGTCCCGATTCTCTATTCATCCCGGGGCGACGAAGATGTATAGGGATCTTCGTCTAGATTATTGGTGGCCCTGCATGAAGCGGGATGTGGCATGGTACGTTGAGCGCTGCTTGACCTGCAGGAAGGTCAAGGCCGAACATCAGAGACCGCATGGCAAGATGCAGCCGTTGGATATTCCACTGTGGAAATGGGAAGATATCACGATGGACTTTATCACGAAACTTCCCAGGACCGCGCGTGGAGTGGATTCGATTTGGGTCATCGTTGATCGATTGACCAAGAGTGCTCACTTTATCCCGATTCAGGAGAGCATATAGCCCAAGAAATTGGACGACATCTATATCAGGGAGATCGTGGCGCGGCACGGGGTGCCAGTTTCAGTTATCTCGGATAGGGATGTGCGTTTTACTTCCAGGCATTGGAAGAAATTTCATGACGAGTTGGGCACTCGTTTGCATTTTAGCACCGCCTTTCACCCGCAGACGGATGGTCAAAGCGAGCGGACAATCCAGACTTTGGAGGATATGTTGCGGGCATGCGTGTTGGATTTCGGTGGTAGCTGGGATACCTATCTTCCCCTGGCCGAGTTCTCCTACAACAACAGCTACCACGCAAGTATTGACCGTTCCCCATTTGAGATGTTGTACGGTCGGAGGTGCAGGACCCCGATATGCTGGGGTGAGGTTGGCCAGAGAGTCATGGGGAGCACCGAAGTGGTGCTCAAGACGACCGAGAGGATCCAGCAGGTCCGGAGCAGGCTTCAGACTGCTCAGAGTCGGCAGAAAAGTTATGCCGACAAGCGTCGATCCAACTTGGAATTCCAAGTTGGGGATATGGTCCTCCTAAAGGTGTCGCCTTGGAAGGGCGTCATTCGATTCAGGAAGCGAGGCAAGTTAGGTTCGAGGTTCATCAGACCATTTCGAGTCATGGCCCGGGTGGGCAAGGTGGCGTATAGACAGGATCTGCTAGTCGAGCTCAGCCAAATCCACAGCACTTTCCATGTTTCCCAGTTGCGGAAGTGCTTAGTGGACGATTCAACAGTAGTGCCTTTGGAGGATATTCAGGTTAATGACAGCCTGAATTACATTGAGCGCCCAGTCGTAATCCTCGACAGGAAGTCGAAGGATTTGAGGAACAAGATGGTGGAGCTAGTGAAGGTGCAATGGCAGCACCACAAGGGTTCCGAATGGACTTGGGAGCCGGTGGACGAGATGATGGAGCATTATCCCGATCTGTTTCAGGATCGAGCAGCAGACTTCGAGGACGAAGTCTAAAATAAGTGGGGGAGATTTGTAGCACCTGGTTCCTGGTATGTAAATCTTATTGAGTATTTTCCTTCTTTTTAGCCTTGGACTCGGCGAGTCATAGGTCCGACTCGCCGAGTAAGGACGGGACCCGGGACATGTTTAAGTTGGCGACTCGGCGAGTCCATATTCTGGACTCGGCGAGTCACCGCTGTTGGATGAAACCCTAAGTTTCAGGGGTTGCACCCTATTTAAACGATGTTTTGTGCCTCATGTCCGCCCCCATTGCGTCCAGAACACTCCCTCTCGAAGCTCTAACTCCTCTTTTGGTAATTTGGGTGATTTTGGTGCATTTCTTTGAAGTTTTGGAGAGAAGAAGAAGGTAGGTTAAGAGGAGAGGAAGAAGATCCAGAATCTTTGTGCCATTTCAGAACTTTTAGAGGTATTGGACTCGAAACCCTCTCTTTCCCTTCATTATTATCTCATTGAGAGCTTGTGATAGCCATTTCAAGGCTTCTTCTAGTCTTGACCTTTGGGTAATGAGCTTATAGTGTTGAGGGACTTCGGATCTAGGCATGTTTGGGCTCTAAGGGCTCGGATCTGTAGCCTTTATGGACCCTCATTGCTTGAAAACCTTGGATCTACCATTTTAAGTACATTTTGAACCCTAAAATCCGTATTGGTGAATATCTACACGTAAAGTTGGAAACTTTACGTGTGATTCGTGTTCTAGGAGTCCAGATCTGTGAATGGCATGGACTGGAATCGAGCAAATCTTTGTATTTAGTGGGCGCATGGCAACGACTCGGCGAGTCGTTCATGTGACTCGGCGAGTCTGTTCGCGAGTCTCCGAGTTTGTCCCCTTTTCGTAGTGTCGAGTGAGCAGTGAGTCACGGGGTGTGACTGAGTGAGTCGGAAGCTGAACTCATCTATAGAGGAACTCGGCGAGTCAATGCCCTGACTCGGCGAGTTCAAGGCAATCTCCTTAGATCAAGAACAGACTCGGCGAGTTGTTCATACAACTCGGCGAGTCGCAGCATAAGTGTTCTTCGGATGAAGATGGACTCGGCGAGCTATTCATAAAACTCGGCGAGTCTTAGCATATGTGTTCATTGGATGAAGATGAACTCGATGAGTTGTTCATACAACTAGGCGAGTAGGATTCCGGACTTGAATATCAGTTTAGAAGGAGAACTCGTCGAGTCGTCGCCTAACTCGACGAGTAGAAACAGGATTCAGGACAATCGTTTGGGTAGGGACTCGGCGAGTTGGAAAGCCAACTCGGCGAGTCGGGTCAACTGAAAGTTGACTCTGACTTTGACTTAGGGCATGATCAGGGGTAAAATGGACATTTTACCCAAAGGACAGTTAGCAGTGTTTGATTGAGTATGTTGTGGCAATTGCAGCCGGAGGATTTCCGGAGCAGCAGCAGCAGCAGTAGACAGTCAGTTCCCGATCAGATCAGCAACTACTTCGAGGTGAGTTACCTTCCAGTAGCGGTGGGTCTACGGCCACAATGCCGGCCCACCAGTAGGAGTCGTATGTTAGATGATTGTCTTTGTGATATCATCTAGGTTTGCTACTACCTGATATGTTATTGTTGGGTTTTGAGCATTCTAACACTCCTATGGTGTACATGCAACCCTATAAACCTTGGATCTATGTTTTCTCTATTATACATGCAAATAAGAACTTTCCAAGGCTTTAATCCTAACTAGCATATTATGATGTTCTTAATCTACAAAGTACTAGATAGAGGACATACCTTTTGATGTAGCTTGATGTCTTCAAGCTTTAAGAGCTTAGCCCCAATAGTGTGGAAGCCTCAAGTGGAATCACAAATCACCAAGACACCTTGGAAGACTTTAGAGAATATGAATACTTGGTTCTCTCTTAGTAAAATCGGCTAGCCCTCTTAGTGTATCCACACTAGTGCCAATTTCACCAACCAAAGACATCTTTATATAGTATGGAGGATTAGGGTTAAACCCTAATACCCATGACCTTTCATTTCCTAGGATCCATGGGTTAAACACTCCATGGACTATCCATGAAAGCTTAGCCCAACCTAAATGAACTTGGCCCATTCCATATATATAAGAGTCCATATTTAATTAGTTCCTTTTGATCACTTAATTAATTATAAATTAATTCTTGATCAATACTAATTAAATAATATGATTCCATATTAATATATTAGAACTTATAATATATTAATATTAATCATAATCATACTATTCTCAAAAGATTATCCATATAAATTGTATCGGTGAAGTGCAACCCAAATGGACCATGCCGGGTCGGGTCAAGTACATACCAAATATAGTTATGGACTTAGACATTAATCCAACAGTCTCCCACTTGGATAAGTCTAAAACTATTATTGCGTATGACTTCAAACCTAACTGGCAATCGTAGCTCTTAAAGCTGCTGTCGAACTCTGATCTTGTCAACGAACTTGTCCATTAGATAAGGGATCATATATTCCTCCATTCTAGATATCATATGGACTGAGACATGGATTATAATCATTCTCTCTGTCCATTTGTTGTTTCCCGATTTCCAATTTATGACGACTGACTAATTGAACGAATCAAATCAGTCCTGGCCCGGCCGAGCACTTCCATTTGTCATCATCAAATCATCGAGGGGCCCACAGATATCGCTTTTATCCTGAAGGTAAAAGGAATGGATAAACTTCGACTCATATGGCTTGTTCTACTACTTGTTGAATCATACACAAAGGCACGTTTTATAGCACCGAGTTACCAAATGCGTTTTCGTGCAATCAATGTACAACCAACTCATAGTAACAACTCATATCTCTAGGTTTGAAGAATATAAGATATTATCGTCTCATGATCACTCGTGATAAAATCCATGAAGTGATTCCAATGAGCGCGGGTTGAATCCAATACTCAGAACTTATGAGCACTCATGAGTGTTGTAGCCCTTTGTCCAACACCTTAGACCTCTACAAGCCAACCCATGACAGTCTTAATTCATATCTACTTCCAACATATGACCGACTGTGGATGGTTTGAATAACTTAGTCATTCCGGAAGAATAACCTAGTTTATTCGGGAAGTCAAAACATGCAAAGTGAAACACAATAATAATTGAATCCAATATGGTATCAAATCTTTGAACATAAATAAAACACCTTTTATTTATCACCATATGATTACACATTATTCATTGTATACTGTTTCAGCTATTAACTTTATTCTTGAATTTAAAACAATAGTTGTCCCATGCTCCAAGCATGTACACTATGTTTTCTTAAACACTAGTCATGCCACACACCAAGTATGCATACTATGTTTGTCTATGACCTTTACTTTGTGAACTAGATCAATTGAACATAACTTCAATGAATCTCTTTTCACATTCGCAAATCCTTACCGCAAATGCAAGAATTCCAAATTCATGCCATTTACTGAAATCTGTTAGATTCTAAACTTATATGCATTGATCCTCTTGTAACGATTATGCACAAACTCACAAAGACTTGACAACAATCATTACAGAGCATTACAAAGGAGATCAACTCCTTGGAAATATCCTTCTTGCATTAAGTTTCCTTAATCTTACACAGATTGAAATTTCTAACTTTGAAACATTTCCAGATTCCATTCTGACTTATCACTTCTGAACAGGAGTTGCCTCCTTACAGACTATGTCAATATGGTCCTTCCAGAATTATCACTATACTTCCAACTGTCCTTGAGCAACCAATCTTTGGTAAACCTTAGATTGTCCTCGACAATTGTTTAATCCTTTTAGTCATATCCAGTTCTAAACCTTTTCCCTTCTTAATGCCCTAGGCATTTGGAAAATTTTTAGAAAGGATGAATATAGCACATGTAATCGATCCTATATCCGAAGCATATGGGACACGATTCATGATGTCTCACATAAAGACTAAACCAGTCTTTTGCTATAACATTTCCATTTCTATTTGCCAAGTTCTCATATTTCAGATTATGAAAAGGGATGCCGTAATCATAATCGAATTTTAGAACGCAAATAATGGACCCATATACAAAATTTCCTTATGTTGAGCCATTCCAACATGAAATTCATATATATCCTTGACTAAATGATTAAAACCTCATATCTAAACCTTATAGATTTGATATGAAGTATAATTTCCTCTCCCTTAATTATAGCAAAACAACTTTTTCCCAATTGAAATTTTTTGTTTTCTATAATTAACATTGCTAACTTGCAATACTTATCATAATTATCATGCTCCCACTAACATGATGATTATTAGCATAACACTTATGCTCCCACTAGCTTTGACATGTACTCAGAAATCAGCTGGACTTCTAGAAATCAATACTTCATTGACCAAAGTTCAGATTTCTGATGCTAGATTGTTTTGATAAAGTTGTATCAAAATCATACACCTTCCCTTAGATAGCACACTTGTGAGTCTAAACAATTATGAAGAGGTATGCCGTAATCATAATGGTTAGACCTTTTTGCCACTTCTCACAAGTCCAGGTTAGTGTGCCGGTTAACCACACGCGCTCCACTAATGACTTTGAGAATGCAAATATCACAATTGCTATCTAGATAAAATCTACTTAGTGAAAGTGTTTCCTCACCATCATTTTCATGAATCGGAGAGAAACCTTATGACACTTAGATTTATATGGTGTATGAGTTCCTACCCATATGAATTTGTCAAACCATAATCACAAGACAAAGATAATGACAAATCCAAAACCATATGGATTGAACTCAATCTTAACTTCTTGCCACCTGGCAGCTCAAGGGCCTGCCATTGCTTCCAAGTTGTTATGCAACAAACTGAGAACTCTAAGAACTCATATGCAAAGCCAACTTTAACTGGAATGGGCACAGATATGTCAACACAATAGATTATAAACCTCAAATTGTGTGCTAGAGAAGAACTTTAGGTTTTATTCTTGATTAGTTCTTGAGACTTTCAAGACCTTTAAGACTCCCACTGTCCTCTTGACATATAAGACTCCCTTGTCAAACATCCAAGAGATAGTGCGGATTCTAATCAAGAAAAACACTTTACCCAATTGGCCTAAGTTGGTCTTTGTTTTATCCAAAACATCACAACTTACCAATTTCAAATGTACAAGAGTAGAAAATTTTTACTCTTACATTTGACAAGTGTTTTAAACCTTCTTTAAGACATGTCACTCAAATGACAATCTTGGAGTATGACTCTAAGACTTGTATTGGAACGAAGTATGACTCATCTTCTTGATTTAACCATTTCAACAATTCAAGTTCCTCTTCTTAGTCATAAGAATGCACTAAGATTTCCTTAGAGAACTAATTTTGATATGGTTTCTTAATCATTAAGATGATCACAAAAACTGATACTAAAGTACTCTCCCATCTTTTCAGATTTGAGAAACTTTTATCCTTCTGCCTAATTTGATTCTTCTTATCGATCTTTAGTGGTGGACTTAATCAGTGCACAAGAATGTGTACTCGATCCCTAAGTCCTTTACTTGACTCACACATCCATGTGAACAAGTAATTAGTCTTAATTTTCCAAAACTTGAAAGTTCTCATTCATCATGCTATACAACTTGCATGATTCCAAGTTCCGGTCCAATTGAAACTTGGGTGATGAGAATCTTTCCTTATTTGGTAAATTTAGACATTACCACAAATGAAAGAATCAATTTCATACTTCCACTCTTGCTACTAATGGAATCTTATAAGCAACAAAAATTTCCACAAATGCCATTGTAAGGATATTTTAAAATAAATAAAATCAAAAATTTCCTTTTATTTTAAACCTTTGCGGAAAAACTATCCTTACAATCCATATGAAAACTTGTTGTTATCTATTCCTAAGCAATATCTCATAACTCCTAAGAAGTAGCTCAAGAATCCGATTTTTCAAACTATGCGATAGAAATCCATCTATGCGATCAGATTCAGCATATTCTTCCTTTAAGTTTCTTCACTTTCCTTTGATTCTTAAAACATCACCATGTGACCCAGTCACATCATGTATCAAGCATCTCAGAATAGAAACTTAACAGAGTTAGATAGTGGATTTTACCAGAAGTAGAGTCAAACTTATTGACTTTAACATCCTTAGGTAAATTTGGCAGCTTCGCAACCAATGCCCTTTCTTTGGCAATACAAACATATGGACCCTTTGATAATGGTACACAGGACTATCACAGACTTAGCTTTTCTCTTTACCATTTGGTCAACCGAGTTGACTATAGCCGATCCCTTTCCATTGGGAAGAGAATGCTTTACTGGATATCCAATGTCATCATTGTCAATGTCCATAAAGTTTTAGGAAGTTGATCTTAACAAATAGATAAGATCATTAAGGGTCTTGTCATAGTCTTTTTCATAGGTGTTCCAAAAGAACTCACTATGTGACTTAGAAAGTAGTTGAACCACCAACTTTCTCAAGACTTTGACACCCAACTCTCCCGGCTTGTCAATATGTGACTACATCTCCAAGATGTGATCACACCTAGACCTTGCCTTGCCAATAGGGCTTGAGTGACCTTAAACTTTTCAAGAACTTGTGGGTTAGGGAGAATAATTTGAAGAGGTGAGGAAGTATGATATCCATGGGACATCATCTTCATTAGGAAACCTTGTTTCAAGAGATTTGGGAAGATCATAGGTGTCTAAACCAGACATCTTTTGGGAGATATTCAAGATAGTTGATTTAAAGTCCTTAATATGACACCCAATATGAAATATTAAGGCTAGGACCCAACAAACTATTTTATAACTTAGAAGAGGTATGCCGTAATCCAAGCTATAAAATATTTGAAGGTAGGTGAATGACGATTCACCAATTTCCACCAAGATAAACGAAATGTATTATTAGGTTTTAATTGGTTTTGAAACTCCTAGATCTTTGAGATTCATTGAACTTTTCAAAGGCATGTTTCAATCTCGAGTGTGCCCTTCAGGTTTTGTGACTGGGATGCCGAGGATCACAAAACAAGGTGTGAAGTAACCATGCAAATCACTTGGTACCCTTAATAAATTACCCCTCAATCGATGTGCCGGTTAACCACACACGCTCCATCGATACTATGATAAATATTAAGTCACCCTTTACCTACCTTGTTAAATACGAGTTAGTGTGCCGGTTAACCACACACGCTCCACTAACCGACTTAAACAAAGTGCAAAGTGTAATTTCATGGATTAGCACCTTATTCACATTTTCCTAAGTAACTAAGATTGGGTATTTTTAAAAGTTTAGTTACTTAGTATTTTCATTAATACTTTTAATGAAGGGAGAATTATAGTCCTGTCAAACCCGTTCGGCTAACGACCCTCCACCGGTCAAGCAAGCGGTGGGTGAGAGTGGACACCCATTAAGTTGCCATTTTATAGGCAACAACCTTATACCCACCTTATAGACCGGCTTTGTGAATGAGGCGTACTAGCGGTAAGACTGACTTTACTCTTATACATATATATATTATTAACTTATAATATTATAAAGTATAAGGGTTGAATTTTAACTTTTAAAATTCTAAGGGCTAACTTGGAATTAAAGTATTCATAAGTGAAAACTTTACAAATTCCAAAACTTGAGGGCAAGTTTTGAAACTATTCAAAACTAATTAATTCCATAACTTATGTGTTTAAAGTAGTTTTAATCCAAAAACTCTTCAAGTTCCATAACTTGAGGACAAGTTATGGAAGACTTTAAACTAATAAAAGAATTAACTTTTCTTTATTTTATAACTTATGGAATTAATTAAGGTTACACCTTTATTTTATTTTATTTTATTTTATTTTATTAAATGAAGAGACTCTTGGTCCTCCATAACATGAGGACAAGTTATGGAGTCATAAAACCATTTAATTAGAACTAGACTCTTCATTTTTTGTAACCTTTGCCAATTTTTTATGAGTTTTATGATTCTTAAATGTGACTTTTCATATAACTTGAGAACAAGTTACAAAAACACATTTTAGAATCAATTCTTAGATTAATTTGGATTAAAACCAACTATCACATAATTTTCATCATTAATCTAAATTCACTCATAAAACAAGATAACACAAAAAACTTTTGGTGATCCATAACTTATTCTTAAGTTATGTAATCCTTTAAAACATTAACACCAAATTTTGTAACTCCAAAAAAACTTTGAATCAATTTTTTTTTTTAAAACCTTTTCAAATCCATAACTTATGGAGGTTTCAAAAAATAAAACTCTTTAGATCAAACTTTTAAAACTAATAAAATAATCATATTATTTTATCTTTTATTAAATTTGATCTAATTCAACTCATAAAGCAAATTATTCAAATTTTACAAATAATTAGTCTTTCACAAGAACAAGTAATTATCTTAAAATTTGACGAACTTCATGTTTTTTTTTCCTTTTTTTTTTCAACTTTGAAAATAAAATATTTGCATCAATATAACAGAAAACAATCCATGGCTCTGATACCACTGTTGGGTTTTGAGCATTCTAACACTCCTATGGTGTACATGCAACCCTATAAACCTTGGATCTATGTTTTCTCTATTATACATGCAAATAAGAACTTTCCAAGGCTTTAATCCTAACTAGCATATTATGATGTTCTTAATCTACAAAGTACTAGATAGAGGACATACCTTTTGATGTAGCTTGATGTCTTCAAGCTTTAAGAGCTTAGCCCCAATAGTGTGGAAGCCTCAAGTGGAATCACAAATCACCAAGACACCTTGGAAGACTTTAGAGAATATGAATACTTGGTTCTCTCTTAGTAAAATCGGCTAGCCCTCTTAGTGTATCCACACTAGTGCCAATTTCACCAACCAAAGACATCTTTATATAGTATGGAGGATTAGGGTTAAACCCTAATACCCATGACCTTTCATTTCCTAGGATCCATGGGTTAAACACTCCATGGACTATCCATGAAAGCTTAGCCCAACCTAAATGAACTTGGCCCATTCCATATATATAAGAGTCCATATTTAATTAGTTCCTTTTGATCACTTAATTAATTATAAATTAATTCTTGATCAATACTAATTAAATAATATGATTCCATATTAATATATTAGAACTTATAATATATTAATATTAATCATAATCATACTATTCTCAAAAGATTATCCATATAAATTGTATCGGTGAAGTGCAACCCAAATGGACCATGCCGGGTCGGGTCAAGTACATACCAAATATAGTTATGGACTTAGACATTAATCCAACAGTTATATGCTAGCATGATATGTTATATGAGATAGAAGTAGAGATCGGTTGATAGGACCGAAGGGTAGTTCAGACACCCCAGAAATGTTTGACAGTACGTGATGATATGTTTGCATGTTGGCTTGTTATGTTATATGCGATAGAGGTAGTGGGAGGGGACTAGTCCCCGAGGATCGGTTGTTAGGACCGACGGGTAGTCAGCACCCCAGAATGGCTTGACACGGGTAGGACGGCACCCCAGAATGGCCGCACGGGTAGTCGGCGCCCCAGAATGGCTGTACTGGGTAGTCAGGCACCCTAGAATAGCCTGACAATAATTGTGTTATGTGTTTGCATGGTATGTGGTAGGTTGGGGGAACTCACTAAGCTTTGTGCTTACGGTTTTCAGTTTTGGTTTCAGGTACCTCCTCAACTAGGGGAAAGGAGCCGGCGCGGCAGCAGCATGTCACACATACACACTCTCTTGTTTCCGTAGTTACGAGTTTATTCTGGGATTGATACTCTGATATTTGATTGATCGAATGTTGTGGTTTTCAACTTGGTTTTCGATGTGAAATGGTTTAATCAAACAATGTTTTAACTATTGATGCTTTTATGTAATGTTTTATAATGAAATTTTTGGACGTGAAAATTGGGTCGTTACAAATCAGCTGAGATCATGTAAGTTTTCCCAAATTACCCATACATGTTATTTGATATGCTTGAATCTGTGAATCGTATGCTAGTTAGGGCTATGGATCTGCTTAGATTTTGCATGATAGAATGCTAGGAAAGATGCCTTTGTATGCATGTTGTATGGTCTTGTAGACTTGCATGCCAGTATTGATCAGTCAATGATAGGATGGCTTGATTAGGTTATGCTTGGTTCTGATACTTGATGCTCGAATGCTGCTTGCTTTGTGCTTTTAGGAGTTCTAACTAGCTTCATCTAACTAGTAAACGAATATTCTAAGTTACATATCATGGGAATTAAATAATTTTAGAAGGTTAGGTTTTAACTCTATTGTTCAACTTTTTTTTGAGTGCAACCATTGTAGTGTGAGACCTCTCATTCGAAGAATTATCTAGTTTTTGTGATATGTGATGGTATTCGTGAGTTACTTAGAAGTGATGGGTTATAAGCACTACACCAACCCTATGGTGCACATGTGTAACGTTGTGATTTTCACCAAATTTTTATTAAAACATTTATTTAACATAATACGTAACCGGAAGACATAGTTTTTAAAACATTTTCAAATCACAACATTACCTCCAAAATCAAAATCATGATTCTAACTCATTTAAAAGTAAACAAAGTACTTTAAAGTAAAGAATCAAAACGTATCCAAGAGTGGTATCGATAATATAAATCTACTACCCATAAGAACCACTTTCACCAAGGCCAATCTTCTAAACTACCTGCACCAATCAAGGCATAAAAGAGAAAAGATACAAGTGTCAGCTCCTGCTGAGTGAGTTCATAAAGTTGCACATAAAACATACAAACCCCAAATGGGCCAATCATTCATTTTTATGATGAAGCATAAAAATGATAGACAAATACCGCTTAAAAAACAACCGCATATCATAATTATTCAACCGCAAAGATGCATATATGTTTAATCACAATTCTACCACATAACGTATATGATCAACCAAATACCACATAAGCAACCACATAACATATAAATAATAACATTTCATATTTAAGCAACCTTTAATTGTTCAACCTTTTATTAATAACAAACCTTTGTTATATATTCAACCTTTTAATATGCAACCAACCTTTTGTTACATGTTCAACATTTTATTAATAACCAACCTTTGTTTGCGCTGGCCGCGAACGAGGGACCAACATCACTCCAGCTTACGAACACCGAAGTGCCCGCAAACCATGTGTCACACGGTCATCTAGAAAGACCGGTAAGTAATCACCGTTGTGGCTATAGCTCTTCCTATAGGTACTCTTTCAACCTAGCAGGCACCCTCAATGACCCGAATAAGGTTTTAGGCAAAGATCATGAACTACCCAAACCCTCTATACATAACCCCGCAATGTCATTTGTAGATTAAGCAAGTCATATAATGCATACCTTATGAATGTGTATTAAACATGCAATGTATTCATAACCAACACATCAAAACATAACTGTACATCATATTTCAAGCAACTTAAGCTAGCATGTCATATACATCAAGTACATCAAAGTGTAAGGAACATAGCAATTACGTCATATCATGGCATTAGCACAAAGCATATATTAGCATCACCAATATCATATCATCATCATCATCAAGCACAAGTAATGACATGGTCATCCTAAAGCGAATCAAATCATCATCTACGGATTGCATGTTTCAATAATGCAACCTTAGTGAGTTAAAACTATGAACTCACCGTAGTCTTGACAAACTATTTATTAACTTCCAAGTTTCGAGCTCCCTTGAAGATGTCAAGACCTTACCTGATCACATATATCATCAAATTATTAAGTGAATTCGAAGCCTATAACTTTGGCTTATCATATATGACTTTTATATTGTATATATATACAAATATATTTTTTTTATAATTCCAGCCACAGCCCTTGTTCAATGGACACATCGTAAAGTCTTTTTTACAAATAGTTCAAAATAAAAATATTGTTCTTTTATTTAGTTTAAATTTAAACATCTTTGATCATGAATTAATGATTCAAATTCATTATGTAATATCAACATAATATAAAAACTTCGTACGCAACAAATACTAATAAATAATGGATAGTTTAAGCTTCTAATATCTTAAGTTATAATTTGTTTTAATCACAAGCAATCTTACGATTTTATCTCTATTTATGCTTCACTTAAGCTTTATTATATATAATTTATATACTTACTAAAGTATTATAAAATCCCAAAAACTTCCATATAAACGACATTGGAAGTTTTATTTGTGAGAGTACCATCCTTATCTAAAACTAACAATTTTAATCCGTCCCTGCTTTGAACTCTAGGTTTAAATCCGTGGAAACCACGGTTGACAAAGAGAAATTCAGTTTTTATAATTCGAAATCAGTAATGACTAATCAAATTTTTGCAAAAAAAAAAATATTAATTTACAAGAATAGAAGTTTGGTTAGTAAGTTTATATTATTGTTTTAAAATAAATATATAATCTATTATGAATATCAAATTTATGTTTTGTAAATTTAAATATTTAATAAAATCATGAGTTTGTAAGATGTAATATACATTTGAGTATAGTGAAAAAAAGACAATAAATCATGGAAATGAGATTAAATTATTGAAATAACATTGATATATTGATATATGACAAGTTAAACATGACAGTAATATAATAAATATATATATGCACACAAAACTGAAAATAATAATCTTGTACAATAAAATATACAATGTAATGCAATGTACTTTCTTTGGGTCAAAACTAATGATAAAATAAGCATATTGTACAATGAAATATACAATGTAGTAGAATGAAAGTAAGGAAAAATATAAGTAACATATATGAATACAGAATTAAAAAAATAAATTACTAATGGGACAAAGCGAAAGACCAGTAAAATAAAAAATATAAATTTTATATACAAGTATAGAAAAATGAATTTAGCAAGAAACATACACATCACAAAAATACACACAAATCCATGTAATATTTATAATATTTAATATAAATGGATAATATATAAAATGATTATAAAAAATATCTCCATATAACAACATTTACAAATAATTATTTGGCTTGTGTATTAAGTTATGTTATTTTTCTCTGTTAAATTATATAAAAAATGGTGAAAGCACATTCATTGACCAAAACATAAATTGTTATTTGATTTATCAAGCAATTATAAAATATATAAAAAAGGGAAAAAATAATATTAATCGGTTTTAGTCTTTTAGATTTGGTTATTTTAAATAGTAAAATAAGTAAATAAAAGAAGAAAAAAAGGAAATCAAAACCTGCTTGCCTCATGTTCCATTGGCAGCAGTGAATAAGAACATAAAACAAAAAAAGTGCTTGTGTGTATCGTGTGTTTCATATACGATCAGAAGAAAAACAAAGAGGAAGGGGAAGCCAAAGTCAGGCTCCTCATCGAAAAAGATGGCTGCGAAGCAACACGGAAACCCCTTTTCCCTCCTCTATGTGGTGCTTGATGGAGGACTGAAACCGAGTAACAAAAGCAAGTGCAGTGGTGAGGGGTAGTCTTCGGGGATGTTACAGCCGACCAATAGCAGTGTCGTTGGTCCAGATGAGGCTAGTGGTGGTCGAACTCCATTCTTTCTCAATCTTAAATCTCCAATTCTTGTCATGGAAGGTAATTTCGAAACCCTATAATTAAATTTTTTTATCAGGATCCTTAAATTATTTATAAATGATGGAACTGGTTACTGGTAATTTAAGGTTAAGGTAAACACTATTAGAAGCTTAATTTCATATAAAATGATTATTAAGCCGTTGTTTGAGATATATGGAACTTCACGGTTATTTTTGAACATGCTTGATCATGCTTTTGTTGAAATCTTAATTTTGAATTGGTCATTGAAGGTTAAGCTAAACACAAGCATTTTTTATTTTTGAGAACAACTGTAATTTCAAAGAGAAGCATATCTTGATCATAATTTTATTGAAATCCTAATTTTGAACATACTTTCACAATTGATCTATAAAGCAAAGGTAAATAAAAAATTACCATAAGGAGGGAAATATGTATCTTTCAATATTGGACCTCTTTAGATTTGTTTCTAGCAAGTAGGTTGATTCTCATTATGATTATAGGTTGATATTTAATTTTTGGAAGAAAAAAAGGTTTGAATTTTTTGCTCTTTATATAATTGATTGGTGATCGTTCCTACTTTCAAATGAGACAAAGTAGGATACATTAATTAACTTTTTATTGTAAATTGCAGAATGTATATTAATGATATCAAGTGTTTGAATGTAGGTCCAATATATACATACTCATACTCAACAGGGAATAAAGTCCATCACTCTTGGACATAGAAAACCTCCTTACCTTTCTCCTATCCATGGCAATGGAATCTTCAGATCAAATGGTCATTTTTGGGTCAATCAAAGGAAAATTATTGTCGCCATGCTCCTTATTTTTTCCTACTTAACCTTTTATTTGCAAAAATTACCAATTACCTGATACATGTTACTTATTTATCTGTTGACATATTTTGTGTTGATTGGCTGGGGGATGGTGGGGTTAATCATACTTTTTTGATTTGATGATGATCTGAGGGCCGTTTCTGCATATGTGATTCCAAGGGCTTGTTTTGGAAGCTCCTATACAAAAGGAAAAGAGATTTTCTCCAAGCTTAGAACCCTTCAGAAAACCATCTCATCTAAACGCATGCACTTTGGCATTCCTACTTATGGGTAAGCTGCAAAAACAGTAAAATGTATAGCAAGTTATTATAAATATGTAAAGAGTGTTGAAAAAGAGAAAGATTCATTGATATGCGAGAGAAAATGTGTAGAAACACCATTGTTGAAGAAAGATATTTTGTAAATGATCCTGGAAGATGCCATGGATAATTTTGTCGGCAAGGACGAAAGCAAACCACTGCATCAGAAGGAAATAAGCCATTTAAGCTTCTCACCTTTTTATGATTTATTTGTATTAGGAAAAGATCATCAACCTTATGTTTACAACACAAAATGACAGCTTTTCCCTTTGACAGAAATGGTTAAAACGATATTCCAGTAGGAACAAAAAAGTATTTTTATTATTCTTTGAAAGTGAATTGCTATAATTTGCTATAATAGATATCCTTTTTTGACTTAGGTGTTAATGTATTTTTTATTGGTCATTTGTCATACCTTTTTTGAACACATATCATTAACAGTAACTGTACCATTTATGCATTGTACTTTTAAAACAATGTTGAATTTCTAATTTTAATTCCTATCTGCAGGTCTCATTAAAAATGTTTTCATGAAAAACATATTCAAATAAGATGCAGAAAGGATTATCTGATTCAGAACGGATTAACCAGGTGTGTTTTATCTCGACAGTTGTGATAATTATTTTTATGCCCCTGATCTTATACATTATAGACTATATTATAGAGTATAATTATGAAGCAAATAAAGGAGAAGATGAGTACTTGATTGAGTATCCAGTCCACAAAAAAAGTCGACGAGTATACCTGGAGATATGAGAAACAGAAAGCGAACACCAGTGATGAAATCGATTATGAATGTTGATGAAAAAAATAACATGTAAAAGGTAAAGAACAGTGTAGTCTTCTTAACATGATGATGAAACTTGATCTATGAAATTGTGTTGAAACAGAAACGTAACGACGAATGAAAAGATGTATATATAATCGATATTAATATTAATTCTATTATTATTATTTTAATGAAATTTAATCATTTCCCTGATTTATTGCCATTGATACCGTATGGTAATCAAATAGTAGATACGGTAGATCATTAGATAGAGATGTATAAATTTATAACTTATTTTTCTCCAGAATTGTAGCAGATATATATGGTATAATTGCAAAAAAACTGAAAGTTGACATTTGAAAAATGCAGAAAAATAAGGGCACGGTTATATTTTGAAATGAAGGGCAAATTTGGAAATTCAGTTAGAAGATTTGAGCGGGAAAAATGAAAGTGGATGAACTAAAAGAACGCCACGTGGCGGGTTTTGTACTGTTTTATTATAAGAGAGGATTTGGAATATTAACATATATGTATCAAAGGTGCATCTCTACCTACTGCACCCTAATTTAACAACTGAATAATTCAATAAATCAATAAATCAATAAATCAATGGGACGTTATTACACAAACTTACAATCCTGGTCCCTAAGGTTTGCCATGATAATACTAAGAACCCCAAACTACATAGGCACTAAATTTCGAATACTTTCAAAAATGACATTTTAACCCCGAACTTTATTTTTACATATAAGGAATTTTATTTATCTTAAATATTCATACAAATTAATTAACTAAATTGTATACCCTTTTAATTATTAGCTATTTTTTATTAATTAAACCCCTCTTCATTTAATTTATTTTGTTTTATAACCTTGAACCGTAGTGGCTATATGAAATAAAAATTCGTGTAACGGAAATTAACAATGTTAGCCGAAGAATTTTCGGGTCGTTACAACATGCAAACCCTAAAGCTTTGGATCTAGTTTGTCTAATGAACACGCAATAATCATCCAAAGCTCATAAACCCTAGATCTAGCATACAATAATCAAATTAACATATGAATAAGGTTTTAGATCTTACATTGATTGTTATGTAGCAATAACAATCTCAATTCCTTTTGATATTGACCTTTGAAAGCTTAGTGCCTCAAATGTTGCACCTCTAATGGAGTCACAAACACCATGAGCAACAAGATGAACAAGGAGAGAGGGAGGAGGCACCAAAAACGTCCAAGATACTCCAAGGAATGCTTAGCCAAGTTTTTGAGAGCCTTAGGGGTCTTTATATACTTGTGTGGGCTGCTTGGGTTTCAGGTGAAACCCTAATTCTCGGCTTAGGCCTTAAGCAACCCATGGAACCTTTTTAGAAGGCCCTTGGACGAAAATCATATGGGCTTCCTATAGATTTTGTCCAATGCCCTTTCCATTAAGAATCCATAGCCCACAATGCAATTATCTTATAATTACAATATTAGTTCCCCAAGTTTAATTAATCTATTTTAGCCACAAAATTAGTTCTTGACTAATATAAATTAAACAATATGATTTCTCCTTTAATATATTATTCATATAATATATAAAGAAATCATAATTATCCTTTTTCTCCTTAGTTCATCCTATCAGGTGTTATGGTGAAGGTAACCCAAAAGGACCATGCTCACAATCGGGTCAAGTACCTACCAAAATAGTTATGAGCTTGGACACCTAATCCAACAATCTTCCACTTGGATAAGTCTAATAACTATTAAGCATATGACTTCGGAACCTGATCAACAATCATAGCTTTCAAAAGCCTCTGTCGAACTCTGATCATATCAGAATCATGTCCTTTAGATAGGGGATCATATATTCCTCCATTCTAGATATCGTATGAACTGAGACATGGATTTTAATCATACTCTCTGTTCATGTGTTGTTTCCCGATTTCTGATTTATGATGACTGACAACAGACAACAATTGAACATATCAACTTAGTCCCGACTTGGCCAAGCACTTAGGGTGTCATCACTAAATCATCGAGGAACCCCACAGATATCGGTTTTATCAATGTGCAACCAACTTGCAGAATACAACTCACACGTCTCGGTTTCAAGAATATAAGATATTATCGTCTCACCAATCACTCGTGATAAAATCCATGAAGTGATCCAAGTGAGCGTGGGTTGAATCCAATGCTCTAATCTTATAAGAGCACTCACGAACCCTGCAAAAAACTTTTGTTATGTATAAAACACTTTAGACAACCTACAGTCAGATTCATAACAATCTTCTTACATACCTACTTCCAAAGTATGATTGACTGTGGAACGTTCGAATAATCTTATTATTCAGGAAGTCAAAACATGCAAAGTGAAACACAAGAATAATACAAATCCTATATGGCCCCAAACTTTTGAGTATAAATAAGACACCTTTATTTAATCACCATATTGATTACTCATTTTTCATTGTTTCAGGTAATCAACTTATTACTTGAATTAAAACAACAATTGTCCCATGCACGAAGCATGCACACTCTGTTTACCTATGGTCCATTCTTTGTGAAATAGATCAATTGAAAACATTTCCAATGATGCTCATTTCACAATATCCCTAATCCTTATCGTTAGTGTAAGAACAAAATTCTCACCACTACTAGAATATGTTAGATTCTAACATTTTATGTAATGATCCCTTTTGTAATCTTATTGCACAAAAGTCACCAAGACTTTGCTAATGAATTACAAAGTTCTCTATTAGAGATTGTTAAAAGACAATTCCATAGATGTTAAGTCTCGCATTCAAAGTACATACCTTTGAACATCCTTCTTGCACAAAAGTTTCTAATCTACACATAGATTCTCGATATCCAACTCCCAATATGGAAACATTTCCATATTTTCCATACGACAACTCATTATTAATAGAATCATATCTAATCATAATAATGCCATTATGGTCCATTCGTTACTATACTTCCAGCTGCCCACAAGTGACCAATCCTTGGCGAACCTTAGATTGCACATGAGAGTTTGTTTAATTATTTTAGTCAAATTCGGTTCTAGTCCCTTTTCCCTCTTAATGCCCTAGGCATTTGGAAAATTTTAGAACGGTCGAATATTACAGCATATGTAATCGATCCTATACCCGAAGCGTATGGGACACGAAAAACATGATACTTTACCAATTTCATGCTATAATATTACCATACATAAAATCCTTTTAAGTTGAATCTTTTCAACATAACATCCATATATGTCCTTTGAATAAATTTGATTAAAATTTCTCGATCAAAGCCTTTAGATTTGAAATTGAAACTTTGTTTTCTATAATATTCTCTCCCTTAATTATAGCAAAACAACTATTCAACCTTTGCAACTTTGTGAATTGAAACTTTGTTTTCTATAATTAATATTGCTAACTTGCAACACTTAAAATAATAATCATGCTCCCATAACATGATAATTATCTTCATACCAGCATAACACTTATGCTCCCACTAGCTTTGACACGTATTTAGAAAACCGTTGGACTTCTAGAAATCAATATTTATTGACTTCCAAAGCTTATATTTTTAATACGACCTGCTTCGATAAGCCTTTATCCAAGCTTCTTAACCTCATACACCTTTCCTTAGAAATCTTATATGTGTGTCTAAACAATTTCAACACTTATAGCAATAAGTCTTGAACGTTTAAACTAATTGTCAAATCTCACAATTCAAACTATGAAAAGGGATGCCATAATCATAATCGGATTTGAGAATGCAATTTACACAATCCCTATCTCCTTAATCTCTCTCTTAGTGAAGGTGTTTCCTCACAATCATTTTCATGAAGGAGAGAAACCTTATGACATTAAGATTTTATGGTGTATGTGTTCCTATCCATGTGAATTTGTCATAACCATAATCATAAGATAATTTTTGTGACAAATCCAAACTCTTATGGACAGAGCTTGTTCATTATTAATTTCTTGCCATCAAGGGTCCCACCATTGCTTTCCAAGTTATTTAGCAGCTCACTTATACTAGTCAATGTACTTTCATTGAACAAGGTGTTTGCCCATATGCAGTCAATTGAGAACTCGTAGAACTCATATGCATAAGTAACTTTGCTGGAATGGCATAGAAATAAAATTTTGTCAACACAATAGGTTACAAACCTTAAGTCATGTGCTAGTGTTTAATTGGTTTACTCTTGGTTAGTTCTTGAGCTTTTTCAAGATCGTTTAGACTCACACTGTCCTCTTGAAATATAAGATTCTCTTGTCAAGAAACATTTCTTGACAAACAAATATTCAAGAGTTAGTGCGGATTCTTATCAAGATAAACATTACACACAATTGCTCTTAGTTGGTCTTTGTCTTATCCAAGACATCACAATTTACCAATTTCAAACGTGCAAGAGTAAGAAAAACAAATTTTCTACTTCACATTTGATGAGTGTGTTATAACTTCTTAAGATGTGTCACCGATGTCACAATCTTGGAGTATAACTCTAAGACTTGATTTTGGAATGAAGTATGACTCACCTATTGATTTAACCATTTCAATAATTTCTGATTCCTCTTCTTAGCCATACTAGTGCACTAAGGTGTCACTAGAGGATCAATTGTGGTATGGTTCTTAATCATTAAGACGATCATAAAGCACGATACAAAAGTACTCTCCTATCTTTTCATATTAGAGAAAGTTTTATCTTTTTTTGCATTATTGATTCTTCTTATTCGTTCTGCCATTCATTGAAACTCTTTCAACAACTTAGAATTACACTTAATCTTATAAGTATAACCATATTTACTAAGATTTAGTAAATCATGACAAATAATTTTTGTTCTTTGTGGTGGACTTGACCAGTGCACAAAATTGTGTTCTAGTCCTTTAGTCCTTTAGTTGACTCACCTACTTGTGTGATCAAGGAATTAGTCTTAATTTCCTAAGTACCTAGATTACCATACATCACATGATTCAAATCATATGATTCCAAGCTTCTGTCCAATTGAAACTTGGGTGATAAGAATCTTTCCTTACTTAGGAAAAATTATGACACTACCATAAATAACATAAATAAGACTCACATCCACTTAATATTGTTTTTCAATAGAAACACACAAGCATCAATTATTCACAATTAACATTGCAAGGAGATATAAATAAGACAAAATTCAAAATTTATTTTATTTATGAAACAGTGCGGAAAAACTTGTCCTTACAATGCAAATTCAAATGAAAATTATGCTATTTCATATTCCTAAACAATCTATCATAACTCTAAAAATAGTAGCTCCAAAAATCCAATCATCGAATCATGCGATCGAAATCCATTTCTTCGCGATCAGACTCAGCTCACTTCTTTCTTTAAGCTTCATTTCTTTTCTTCGATCCTACAAAACATCAAGTGTAATCTTATCACATCATGTATTACGAATCAAAATTAGAAACTTAATAGAGTTTGATAGTAGATTTTACCTGAAGCAGAGTCATACATCTTGACTCTCCCATCTCTTATATCTCTTAGGTAGTCAGGACAACTTTGTAACCAATGCCTCCTCTTTTGGCAGTAGAAACATATGGATTCTTCTGGAATGGTACACGAGACTATCTCAGACTCAACCTTTCTCTTGCGTAGAGAAAAATTTTCTAGACTTCCAATGTTGTATTGCCCATAGAAGGTTGGGATATTGATTTACCAGACAAATTTGCTTGACCAGTGCGCCAAATCATTTTAGATTCAGAAGCAATAAGAAAATAATTCAAATCAATGAGGGTAACGTCGTGTTCCATCATATAGTACTCTCTAACGAGCTTACCATATGAATCTGGAAGTGAGTGAAGAACCAAGTCAACACTCAACTTCTCTGATTCATCGACGCCCAACATTCCCAATCTATCAATATGCAACTTCATATCCAAGACATGAGCGCATACCGACTTTCCATCTTCGTGTCTTTTCGCCAATAGGGCTTGAGCGACCTTGAACTTTTCAAGTCTTCGAACACGTGGGTCAGGGAGAATTATTAGAGGAGGTGGAGGAAGTGAAGAATGATTTCCATTTCCCCAATTATATCGTGGAACATCATCTTCAAGTGGAAAACTTTTTCCAACGGATTCAGGAAGACCATAATTGTCAGACTTTGACATTTACAAAACGGGAGAAAATTCAAGTTAGGTGATTGAGTCCTTAATAAAACACCCAAATGAGATATTAAGGCTAGGACACAACACAATATTCTACAATATGGAAGAGGGATGCCGTAATCAAATTGCAGAATATTTGAAGGTAGGTAATGACGATTTACCAATTTCCACCATGAAAAACGAAAATTGAAAATTAAGTTTTAAATGAATTGAAACTCCTAGATCTTTTGAGATTCATTGAACTTTTCAGTGGCATGTTTAAATCTTGAGTGTGCCCTTCATTTGTGACTGGGATGCCGAGGATCACAAACAAGTTTTGGATAACCATGCAAATATACATGGTGCCCCCAATGTTACAGTCACCTAATCGACGTGCCGGTTAAACATACATGCTCCATCGATCTAGGACAAACATCGAGTCACCCTTTGCCACCTTTGCTTAGAACCCAATTAGTGTGCAAGTTAACCACACACGCTCCACTAACGTCTTAGCAAGGGTACAAAGTGTAATTTCATGGAATAGCACCAACTCCACATTTTTCCTCAAGTAACAAAGATTTGAGAATTTATAAAAGCGTTTAGTTACTTCGTATTCCTTATACTTTTAATGGAAGGTTGTGTCCTATCCTACACGTTCAGCTAACGGCCCTCCACTAGTCAAGAGTGCGGTGGGTAAGAGTGGATACCCAATGACGGTCATTATATAGGCCGCTTCCTTAAACACCCCTTATAGACCAGCTTCGTGAATGAGGCCTACTAACAGTAAGACTGATATTTTACTTATACATATATAATATTAGACTTTTAATTTTATATATAGTATAAGGTTGTATTTTACACTTTTAAAATACTATGTGGTCTAATTTAATAAATTATACCTTTTAATTTAATTAAATATAAACCATGTCATTATGGGTTTATTAACTCTCTTTTATTTATACACTTAATTAACTTAATAAAACCATAAGGGTGTAATTTGAACTTTTCAAAACTAGAGTTTTAGAATTTAACATTTTAAAATTAAACTTTTAATCAAAATTTAAATTCCAAAACTTGAGGGCAAGTTTTGAAATTTTTCAAAACATTTAGGTTTAACTATTTAAATTTCAAAAACTAAAACTATTAAGTTGAAATTTAAACTATAAAACTTAAGGGTGTAATTTAAAACTTTTCTAAATTACTAGGTTAAATATTTGAATCAAAATAATCATATATTATCCAAATCTAACCAAATCCATCAATTTTGATCTCCAATCGTTCCAAACTTAAAAAAATGATTTTAGGCAATAAAAACGAGTTTTGGTAATTATCCTCATAAAAAACTGGCCAAACATCAAAAATCTTGACAACATAACAGTCAACTAGTCGAGTTCATATAGAACTCGTCGATTTTATGCTCCAGACAGCAAAAATTTTCGATTTCCTGATCTTTGATGGTTCACTATTGCATTTATTCACTAGAAAACAACCTAGGCTCTGATACCACTGATGGGTTATGAGCACTACATCAATTTGTATATGCAAACCCAAAAGCTAAGGATCTAGTTTGTCTAATGAACATGCAATAATCATCCAAAGCTCATAAACCCTAGATCTAGCATACAATAATCAAATTAACATATGAATAAGGTTTTAGATCTTACCTTGATTGTTATGTAGCAATAACAATCTCAATTCCTTTTGATATTGACCTTTGAAAGCTTAGTGCATCAAATATTGCACCTCTAATGGAGTCACAAACACCATGAGCAACAAGATGAACAATGAGAGAGGGAGGAGGCACCAAAAATGTCCAAGATACTCCAAGGAATGCTTAGCCACATTTTTGGGAGCCTTAGGGGTCTTTATATACTTGTGTTGGCTGCTAGGGTTTCAGGTGAAACCCTAATTCTCTGCTTATGCCTTAAGCAACCCATGAAACCTTTCTAGAAGGCCCTTAGACGAAAATCAAATGGGCTTCCCATAGATTTCGTCCAATGCCCTTTCCATTAGGAATCCATAGCCTACAATGCAATTATCTTATAATGACAATACTAGTCCCCCAAGTTTAATTAATCTCTTTTAGCCACAAAATTAATTCTTATTAATTCTTGACGAATATTAATAAACAATATGATTTCTCCTTTAATATATTATTCATATATTATATTATTAAATCATAATTAATCATTTTTCTCCTTAGTTCATGCTATCAGTTGCTATGGTGAAGGCAACCCAAAATGACCATGCTCACAATCGGGTCAAGTACATACCAAAATAGTTATGGGCTTAGACACATAATCCAACAAGAAGAAGATAGCGAGAATCCCTTCTGCAGCTGATGGTGGAGAGTGGTATGGAGTTGCCATAGGAAAACCTAGGAGGAGATCTAGTGTGGAGAGCCTTATCTGTGAGCGGTGCTTAGGTGGAATTAGAGTAACCTGGTTGAGTCAAAACAATTCTTGAGGAAAGTACGGATAGATATGGAAGGTAGTAGGGGCCCTTGCTTCTGGAAGCAGAGGATTCATACTCGATTCAAGGAGGGTTGCGATAAAATCAGGAATCTTGTAGGGTTATGATTCCCCGGTATATTTTGATGTGTATTCTGATCGTTTTTATGGTCTATTTTCAGTATGGTGGTATTACGGGGTAGACCAATTGGAAGTTCTGGTGCCGGGGAGGGTTTAGGTTCAGAATCTCGAGCTGGGCAGCTCGATGAGCAGGCTAGGGAGTTTATCTTGTCAAATATTACTCGTTGCATTCTCGATCAGACTCTTTTGATCTTCATTTCGGTCAAGGAGGGTATCTCAAAGGTTTTAGAGGAGCAATTGAGCTTGTTTCGTTCTGAGATGATGGCTATAGCAGGAGCTCGATCTTTGATATTCAGGGATTTTCGGGCTTGTGGAGCTCCATAATATCATAGGGAGAAGGACCCCATTGTGAGAAAGCGTTGGCTAGCATATGTTGCTAACGCTTTCCTCACCAGTCGTTTTCCCAAAGGGGACAAGGTCAGACTAGCTTCCTGCCTTTTGAAGGACAGGGCTCGAGACTGGTGGGAAGAGGTTGGTAGTGTTGTGGGTGATGATGTTGTTGATGGGATGACCTGGGATGATTTTTCAACCAGATTCCGAGCTGAGTTTGCACCGATTATTGAGGTGCAGTGGTTGGCACGAGAGTTCCAGGATCTCCGTCAGACTACTGAGACGGTGACTGAGATCAACACTATGTTCAGGGAGAGGGCGCTTCTGGTTCCGCAGTATGTGGTGGACGAGGAAATAAAGAAGGATCTATATCATGAGATGTTAAAGAGCGACATACGAGAGTTTGTGAGACGATCCAGCTGCAAGACGCTGGAGGATATGATAGCTCGAGCAAGGGAGAGGGAGATTGACCTGGAGATGGATAGGAAGAGGAAGCCAGATGAGGTTTAGACATCAGGGGGTTCGACCAAGAGGTCAGAGGTATGGGATTCTAGATCGAGGGGCCATTAGGATCGTAGCCGCCGTGGCAAGTGTCGCAAGATACATGAGGGTTCATGCAAGAGTTGTAGTGGTGGTGGTTCTGACTGCTTCAAGTGCGGTCGGACTGGTCATTATAGCAAGGATGGTACTGCTACCACCACCCATGGATTAGATCTGATTTTCTTTCATTGCAATCAGAGGGGCCTCAAGAAGGCTCAATATCCGAGTTTGGCTAAAGAAGGACCGGTGTCAGCACCCGCTCCTACGACACTTCGGATTACTGACGGTCGTCAGCGTCAGGCAGATGCACCTACGATGAAGTGCATTGCTTTCCAGCTGATGGCATAGGAGACGTGTGCAGATCCTGATGTTGTTACGGGTATGTATCTTCTCCTTATATCCTTATTTATATTGAATTGTTTACTTATGTTTATGTGTTTTATTTTAGGATTGTTCCTTGTGAACGGTATCTATGCTATGGTATTATTTGATTTGGGGGCTACCCGATCGTTTGTATCTCTTGCGCTTAGCAAGAGATTTGCTTGAGCACCGGGGGAGCTGGATTGTCCTGTAGATGTTGAGATTGCGGATGATAGGTTTATTCAGTTTGCGATGGTTCATCGAGGTTGTACTCTCCAGTTTTTCAGTGAGCAGTATCTGGTTGATCTGGTTCCCATTCCTCTACGTGGGAACAAGGTCATCGTGGACATGGATTGGTTGAGCCCTAATGGGGCAGTGATCGACTGTGAGTAGCAGTTAGTGCAGGTTCGGAACCCAAGTGGAGGAGAGTTGATGATTCTGGGTGAGAGACCGCAACATGGGCTGGTTATATGTTTAGTAGTGAGGGCCATAGGCTATCTTCATCAGGGTTGCTCAGGTTTCGTTGCCTATGTCATGGATACCTAGGATAAGGGTAAGGCAACCGTGGATGATGTGTTAATCGTACAGGATTATCCGGATGTGTTCCCGGAGTATTTGCCAGGGATACCTCCAGAGAGGCAGGTGGAGTTCAAGATTTATTTGGTTCCAGGTGCAGCTTCGATAGCCAAAGCACCGTATCAGTTGTCTCCTCCCGAGATGCAGGAGTTGTCTACACACTTGTAGAAGATGTTAGACAAGGGATTTATTAGGCTAAGTAGTTCGCCTTGGGGATCCCCGAATATGTTTGTGAAGAAGAAGGACGGGTCTCATCGTATGTGTATCGAATACCGGGAGTTGAATAAGGTAACTATGAAAAACTGTTATTCCCTTCCGAATATTAATGATCTTTTCGACTAGCTTCAGGGTGCATCTTGGTTCTCCAAGATGGATTTGTGATTGGGTTATCATCAGATGCGGGTTCGGGATGAGGATGTACAGAAGACAGCTTTCCGGATTCGATATGGTCATTATGAGTTCGTGGTGATGCCATTTGGGCTCACCAATGCTCCAACCGTGTTCATGGATCTCATGAACCACGTGTGCAGATCGATGTTGGATCAGTCTATGATAGTAATTATTGATGATATCTTGGTTTTTCCAAGACTCAGGAGTAGCATGAGTAACACTTAAGGGAAGTGATGAAGACTTTGAGGAGGGAGTGAATTTTCACAAAGTTCTCCAAGTGTGAGTTCTGGTTGCACGAGGTGCAGTTTCTCGGCCACCTTGTCAACCAAAAGGGTATTTTGGTTGATCCATCCAAAGTCGATGTTGTGATGCAGTGGGAGGTTCCGAGGTCTCCATCTAAGATTCAAAGTTTTCTTGGTATGGCTGGCTATTATTGGAGATTCATCCAACATATCTCCAAGATCGTTGTTCCGTTGACCCAACTGACCAGGAAGTCGGTGACATTTTGTTGGCGGCCTGAGCAGCAAGCAACTTTTGAGACTCTTAGACAGAGGTTTTCTGAGGCGTCGATTCTGACCCTACATGAGGGTGTTGATGACTTTTTGGTCTATTGTGATGCTTCGATATCCAGTCTGTGGGCAATTTTGATGCAGTGTGGTCATGTGATTACTTACTCTTCAAGGCAGCTGAATCCTCATGATTGGTTCGTTGTACCATCTACATGGAACACAAGAGTTTGAGGTATCTGATGGATCAGCTGAATCTGAACATGAGGCAGCGTCGATGGTTAGATACAGTGAAGGATTATGATTGTGAGATCCTTTATCACCATAGGAAGGCCAATGTTGTGGCCAACTCTGTCAGCCACAAAGCGGTGATGACTTTGATCAAAGATATATGTTTGAGGATGACAGTGATTACTCCATTGTTAGAGAGGATTCATGAGGCTCAGGTAGAGGCTATGAAGGAAGAGCATCAGAAGAGTGAGAACATTATGGGTCAGGTGGCTTCCTTCGATTATGATAACCATGGATTGTTTACTCTGCATCGGTGACTCTAGGTACCTTATTGGGGTGGTGTGCGCCAGGTTCTTATAGAGGAGGCTAACAAGTCGAGGTTCTCTATTCATCCCGAGGCGACGAAGATGTATAGAGATCTTCATCCTGACTATTGGTGACCTTGAATGAAGTGGAATATGGCATGGGATGTAGAGCGATGCCTGACTTGCAAGAAAGTCAAGGCCAGGCATTAGTGTCCTCACAGAAATATGCATCCATTGGAGATTCTCGTATGGAAATGGGAGTACATCACTATGGACTTTATTACAAAGCTTCCCAGGACTGCGCGCAGAGTAGATTCTATCTAGGTCATCGTGGATCATTTGAATGAGCGCACATTTTATTCCGATCCAGGAGAATATATCTGCAGAGAAGTTGGCTGAGATTTATGTCTGGAAGGTAGTGCCACGTCATGGGGTACTATTAACATTGGTTTCGGACAAGGATGTTCATTTTACCTCCTGATTTTGGAAGCGAATTCATGACGAGATGGGTACTCGTCTCCTTTTCTGTACAACATTTCATTCAGATACCGATGGTCAAAATGAGCGGACTATTCAGAATCTGGAGGATATGTTGCGTGCGTACGTGTTGGATTTTGGTGGGAGTTGGGATACGTATCTTCCCTTAGCGGAATTTTCATATAACAACAATTATCACGCCATCATCGATCGACCTCCTTTTGAGATGCTCTATGGGAGGAAATACAGGACCCCGATTTGTTGGGGCAAGGTCGGTCAGCGAGTTATGGGGAGTACCGAGGTGGTGCTCAAGACCACTGAGATGATTCAGCAGGTTTGGAGCAGGCTCCAGACACCTCAGAGTCAGCAGAAAAGCGATGCCAACAGGCGCCGATCAGACTTGGAGTTCCAGGTGGAAGATATGGTTCTCCTGAAGGTGTCACTTTGGAATGGTGTCATCCGGCTCAGGAAGCAGGGAAAGCTAGGCCCCAGGTATATTGGTCCCTTCAGGGTTTTGGCTCAGGTGGTCCGGGTTGCGTATCATTTAGATCTTCCAGCTGAGCTCAGTCAGATTTATAGCATATTTCATGTGTCTCAGCTGCGGAAGTGTTTAGTGTATGATTCTACAGTTGTAACTTTGGAGGATATTCAGGTGGATGACCGCTTGAATTATATTGAGAGACCGGTGGCAATTTTAGATCGGAATACGAAAGCCTTGAGGAAGAAGGTTGTGGAGCTGGTGAAGGTGCAGTGGATGCACTGCAAAGTGTCAAAGTGGACTTGGGAACCCGAGCAGGAGATGAGGGAGCACTATCCAGAGTTTTTCGAGATGGCGGACTTCGAGGAAGAAGTCTGATTCAAGTGGCAGAGAATTATAATGCTCGATAATTTCCAAGGTATTTATTTAATTTATGGTTTATTTAATTGTGATGAGTTGGGCCTTAAATCATTGGATCTTTTCTTTTTAGGCTTTTAGGGTGTGTAGTACATGGGGCGTATCACCCTATGTATGTTAGGCGTACTTGTGTGAAAAGATCGTGGGTGTCATGCACGTATGTGCTGCGTACAAAGGAGTACGTGCAACGTACGTGTCCAGCCCCCAAAATCCTAATATTTAGGGTTTGAGTATTATTTAAAGAACATTATGACCTAAGTATCTTCTTTATCAGCCTTCCTCTTGTCCCTAAACAGCCTCCATGAAACCCTAACCCCTTTGTTAAGTGTTCTTGAGCTTGGAAGGCCTTTAAGTGCATTTTGGTGTGTTTTGTCTCCTTTTCAAGGAAGAGAAGGTTGGAGCAAGGTGGTGGTTCAAGGAGAAGCTTGTAGATCCGGATTATCTGTTCCATTTCTAGCTTGTGCAAGGTATAAAGTCTTGATCTTGATCTTTAGAAGCTTAGATCTCCATGTTTTAGCTTTTGGAACCTTTTGGTCCCATAAATGAGCTCTTATGGATTAATTCCGTTTCTAAAGCTTAGAGTTGCTACTCGTGGTGTTATTTGGGTCCTAAAATCATAACGTTGCAACCTTTGAAGCTTTAATCCAACCATGATGAGTAATGCTAATTTTTATGGAAGGAGATTGTTATATTTTGAGTTTGGGCCCATTTGGGGCATGCAAACCCACTAAGTTGTCGACTTTATGGGTTAAGATGTTGAAAATGACTCAGATCTGGGATTGGGACTCTTGGACTTAAGTGTTTAAGATCTTTTTAGAGAAATGGATTATTAGGCGAGTACGTTGGGCGTACAAGCTCGTACGCGCAACGTACAAGCCATGCAGTGTGTACGCTTAACGTATAACTGAGTACACCCCATGTACTCAAGCCATTTGGGCCTCGGTTGGGCCACTTTCATAGACTTGGTTGCTTCGGGCCTTTTGGGCCATCAGGAATTAAGCTTTTGGATTAAGGAACCTTAGTTAGCTTTAGGGTAAGGCCCATTTGGGGATTTAGGCCTAATTTGGAAAATTGGGCCGTAAGTGTGCCTTTATGGATCTTTTGGTTTTGGGCCTTAATGGTTTATGGTTTTGGGGCCTTAGTTTTGGGTCAATCTAGGCTAGGGGTAAAATGGTCATTTTAACCCAAGCATGGATTATTGATTATAGTTTGGAACCCAAGTGTTGATCGGGTGTTATTTTGTACTGATAGCTCGGGGAGTTGTCAGGGCAGCAGCTAGGGATTTCTTTTTGTGAGATTCAGCATTTGAGGTGAGTTTCCTCACTGCGTTTAGCGGGTCTAAGACACCAATGCCGACCCTTATTGATTATGTTAGGATGATAAATGTCTTTGTGACCCTAGCATGTCTTGTGTGCTGCTATGTATACCGGGCGAGGCTCGATGCCAGGTGAGGCCAGAGGATTGGAACATATGGTAGTGTTATGTTCATTATATGTGTTAGCATGATTATGTGATATTAACTTTATATGTATATCGGGTGAGGCCCATTGACAGGCGAGGCATGAGAGTAACAAATTTGTATACCGAGCGGGACTCGATGTCGGGTGAGGGGGCCTAGTGTATGATTTATTATGTGTGGTATGGAGTATTTTGGGGAACTCACTAAGCTTTGTGCTTTTGATTTTCAGTTTATGTTTCAGGTAGTTCTTGTGGAAAGGGGAAGAGCTCGGGATGACTGCATTGCACACACCAAATGGATTTTGTTTTTGGGACACACTCTGATTTTCCTGATATTTGACATACTTATTTTATTTGGGCTGTATGAAGTATGATTTGAAGTACTGTTTTCACTTGAATGAAAAATGAAAGTTTTGGGTCGTATTTTTGGGTTGTTACAGATATATTTCATATCTCCCTTCTTGTCCACTCTGATATAAACACCATGTAATCTGCATATAGTAGATGAGAAAGCCGAATTCATTGAGAACCCACAATCACTCCACAAATTAAGTTATTTTCCACCGCCTCTTGTACCATTCCATGAAGTCCTTCCATGACGAGGATAGATATAAAATGATACATTGGGCCTCTTTGACGTAGCCCTCTAAATAAAGATAACTCAGCTTTCAGACTTCCATTTATCAACACGGAAGTTCTTGCTGTAGAAACACATGAGTGAATCTAGCTTCTCTAATTAACACCAAAACCGAACCTTTGTAAGACAAACACAAGATATTCCCAACTTAACGAGTCATACTCCTTTTCAATGTCAATTTTAAAAATCATTAACTTTTTTTCTTTTTCTTATATGTTGTGATATGTCATCGGGACTTAACGTCGTCTCGAGTTGTCTTGTATGGGTTAAACCTGAGAATCACATCAAAGAAAGAATAGACATTAGTCGTCGTCCATGAGGGCATCCTGGGACGAGGCTCTGACGGTTTACTCAACAATCGGATGTTAGGGTTTAGCTTAATATGGAGAAAGAGGCAATCCATTATTTTGGAGAAGAAGGTTTCTTTTTATACTTGTCATTGAGGGGATAGACCCCCGACAATACCCTTTGTCTTTCTGAGCCGATAGGACGTGGAGACGTCCTATTGGCGGTTCGTGCACCACTAGCGGTTGCTCGCTATTGGTGTAGAAATACCAGAGGGAAACATGCTCGGCGCTACACATGTCACTATGGGAGGCTTCTAGTACTATTTTGTCTTGTTGTATACCGAAGCTTCTCGTTATTGGCCTGGACTTGGCACTAGAGGATCGTGACATAAGTACGAGTCGACGGAGTTAGGGCCCGAGCCTTGCACTTGACAAGCAACGACCATTAAATAGGTTGTCCTTAGGTAACGGTATCGTTATCCTTGACGTATTCCTAGTGGGTTATGTTAACAAGTCCCCTAGGCTAGTAAACATCATCGTCTGGTTGAGTTAGCTGAGTTGTTCTAGCTTAGACCTTGACACGTGTTTGGTGGGGATGGCTTCTGATACCTGCCGACGTGACAGAGCCGTCTGCATAGATGGTTTCATCATTGTAACTATTCAGATTTCTTTCCTGTATTTAAAGCCTTCCTTACCCATATCCGTTTCCTTTATTTCTGCCATTTCTTCCTTCTTATTGTTTCTTCTTTCTTTCTCCGTCTTGCTTTTTCTCATTGGTGGACAATGATCGCTCCGAATACTTGGATTTTTCCCTCTCCATGTGATTTTGCAGATCTGCAGGACCGATTTGGTTTCCTTCCCGATCATGGGTTGGAGTACCCTTGAAAGGGGGTTATTATATCCATGCCGCCGGAAGGCAAGGTCAGAGTCCCCATACCGATCTTTGAGGTGGGGCTCTGGCTGCCGATGACTAATTTCTCTGATGCATCATGCGCCAGTATGGCTTCTCTGTCGATGATCTAACTCCCAATGCCGTCAACAAGATAGTCGACTTTGAGATGACTTGTTGAGCCTTGGGCGTGCTTCCCCAATTCAGGGCTTTTAAGTATTTCTTCAACTCATCAACCCAGTCCAGGGTTCACACATTCTCTCAACGATGGGGCATCCATACGTTCATCATACAACCGAACTCCCCCAAAAAAGAACTGGTAAGATAAATAGTTATAGGTGAATCGCGATTGGGTTGTCTATGTCTATCCTCGTAGAACCAACTTCACTGATTGGATACCGACCCTCAGTGGTGCCAACAAGACTGTGGCCAACGAGTTAAAGACCATTTCTTTTAATGGGGAGGACTAGGAAGACTTCATGTTGGTTGCCATTAGGATGAGCGCCGCCTAGAGGGTGTATGGAGTGATGCCTTAGTTCTTCATTGAGAAGGATGATGGTTAACTCTCCATCCCCCTCCTTTTTTGTTTTTCGTTTCTTTTGTATGTATATTTTTTTGTGGTGGGGTCAATGGTGAGTGCCTCTCCCTAATTATGTTGTTTTGTGTTTCGGTTGCAGGTCGCGAAAGGGTTATTCCTTTCGAGATGGTTTTGAGGGGTCAGTTCTAGGGCGACTATCAACATTAGGAAGTGCCCTTGGCGGAGGTACTTCCTCTACTGGCCAGCGTTGACCGTGTCTTGGATCTTATTGTGCCTGTTTTTGTTCTTGTGCAAGGATCCAAATTCCAATCTGACCATGTGTTGTTTGACGCGCCTGTTGGGGGAGTTTTTTGCGACGATCCTTTGCCCTCCTGTGATGACAAAGGATCTGATTGCGCAGGGACAAGGTTCAAAAAAATCAAACCTTGAATTAATTATTAAGATCAATGTCTGCTACTAAATGAAAGTTCCAGTCAAGTCTGGTAAACCATTCATGTCTGAAGTAAGAGATTCAACAAAATGTTCAAGACATAAATGAAGAATGAAATTAATGATCTGAGTAAGGACAATAAATGAACAAGAAGATTGTTTTTTAAGAATTGATTTGGAAGAGAGGTGTAAGAGAAATAACTTCAAGCAATACTATCTTTGGAGTAACCATTCATCTGGTATTCTTGTCATTAATCGCACCATAAATAGGTGAAAATGTTACATCGTACAAACTCCTAAACCTTCATAGGACCGGATAAAAGAGTTATTTCTGAGACTCTGATTATCCAACTTGACAAAAGAGACTAAGTCCTATAACTAGTTACATCAAAACAAAATGACAAGATAACTTAATAGAGACGGATACATCATTTATGAACATCTTCTTCATTTTGGACTTCCTTTACTTCACACCATAAGCTTTTACTCCTGAAGCCAACTCTACTTATAATCACAAACTGACTCCGGAACATTTTCTACTTTAGAACTAAGACTGACCTCCGAACTTTGTTGTCTGCTTGATAGAGGTTCACTTTCAGGTACTAACACCTCCGATCAGGAGGACGAGTTGATGAGTAGGGAAGGTCGTTCAATTTCTAAGAGGTGGTTGGCCTGGTTGGAATCCCCACTTACAAAAGACATTGGTGCTAGCTCTGTTAGCTGGCATCTCCGTAAGAGACGAAACATGGACTTCCTGTTGGGGGATTCCGACGTTATTATGGAAATTCCCATTAAAAACCCATCAAAACTGTCAGAGGGAATAAATGAAGAGGCAACATAATAGCCTCGTGAACCCAAGGAGGAGCCAGAGGATGTTGTTACCTCCGAGGAGGGCATCTCTGGGCATGTTACAGATGATATCTCCCAAGTTGCTCCTGATCCAATTTTGCTTTTGACAAAGGATGGTGTTGTTGCAGGGTCTTCCTCCGTTCCTTCGGTGACCCTTCATATTTACATGTCAGAATGGGGACGTACTTGAGAATCCCTCCGTACGAGGCATTTTGTTGCGTATGAATAGGGTTCCATGTCTTCCCCTATTACTATCGAAGCTTTGGAGCTTCTCTCAAACTCTCACATGTCTAATAGCCTTCTGTATGCGAAAACTCAAGTCGTTCCTTATATGCTTGGTTCTGCTCGACGCTTACGCCAGGTTAGTTTGGATTCTAGTAAACTTTCTTCTGTTAGGGCAGAGCGAGATGATTTTAGGGTGAAACTACTGGAGTTTGAGAATGAAAAACGTGCATTTGAGGAGTGTTATGACCTTTTGGTTGGGGAGCAGGCGTCTATAGAGGAATGGGTGGCAACTTTTGATGGGGCGGTGGAGCGTTTCTCTAAGGGTAATGAGACTTTGGTGGAGGAGAAGAAGGCATCGGAGACTCACGTGGAGACAGGGCGGAGGCAAGTAAAGGTCAAGAAGACGAGGAGGAAAAAAGTGGAGGAGGATGTGGTGTGGTTCTTGCAGAAGGGCGTTGTTCGTGTTGTGGACAAGGTAGTTGAGAGCGCCAAATTTTCTTTAGGCATTATGTGTATGAAGGCAGCATGCATGGCTGTTAGGGTGGAAGGTAGGAAACAGGTAGCAGATTTCCATTGGGAAGTCCATACCTAGAGCGCCCTTGTGGAACACACCCGGGCGATGAATGTCGAATTGAAATATTTTCTGGAGACAGATTTTGCCTCCTACTTCTTCCTTGGTGATCTTGACATGGAGAGCATTCACTAGTTGTGCAATAACTGTGATGCTGAAGGAAAACATCCTAAGGGTAGCACTCCTGGGACTGGGCCTTCCTCCACTCCTCCTGGTGTGTAATTCTCGTTCTCTTCCTTGCTTCCTAGTACTTGACACAATGTTTGTACTACTTTGGTGTTTATGGAACGGTCTGTATCTATGAATTCTGAATTTGTTTGGGGCCCTGTGTGGCCATCTCATCAAGTACGGGGTCTGTCCGGAAAACAATACAGTTTTTTCTTTGCCTTGTTTGTTCTCTATTTTTTTGAATGACATGTATGCAATGGGTTATTTGCTATGCCTTTGCTTGTTATCCCATGTGGGTTGTCTTGGCCATCATGGTGTTTTTACCCTTATTCTTCCTTTCTGGGGTGATTCTTCCCTGGATTTGTTTTGGCTACAAGGGTTCACCTAGGACAAATCTACCTTGCCTTGTGAAGGGCTGAGTTATACTTCCCGATGGGAATTTTTTCATTTGGTGGCTTGGCCACACTTGTTGGATTTGTCCTGCTTGCGACCTTAGGAATCGTATTTGTCTAGAGTCTTTTGGTCTTATCTCGGGAGCTCGTGTTGTGGGCTTGGGATTAGTCCTTTCTTTAGGTTCTAGACCATTGATTTTAGATTAGGGTATCTTAACCAGTTTCCTTTGTTAGGGCATCTTTTGTAGTTAAGCTTTACTGATCACCCTTTTGGGACTTTGTTCTAAGTCCTGGGTCTCATAGGTTCATACTCTGAGCTCAATCATCTAAGTCATGTTGAGGTCATCACTTCAAGGCTTGGGGACTTACATTCTATTTGATTCAATGGAAATTTTTTCATCCTTTGAATCCTTTATTTTGGCCTCCTGACATGTTTTAGGGAAAGGTTATGAGCCTTTGAAGCCTATGGTTGCATTCTCACAACGGTTTCACTCAAATGATGTAGATGATTAGTGCTTGTTATCATTTGGTAAATGTGCACAACCTCTTATGTGAATGATATCAAGCTTGAATTAGAACATCCTAGTAGTTCCTTTTTTTTTGAAATGTCAACTTTCATTACTTCATTGATAGTGTTTTGGAAACATCTACATCGTTTGGTAAGTAAAGAAATGGATATGGTTGTAGTGCATGCCAAGGTCTAGCTCTTGGGCTAGCTTACTAGGATGTGATTATCCGTTTGTAGTTTGATCACATTTTCCTTACCCCATACGTGCTTTTTCCGACCTTTTCCCCTCGCTCTAGAGGTAGTAGTGCAGTCCGTGTGTTGCCTAAGTCACGAGAGTGAGTCCTTCGTTCTGAACTCTTGGGGCATGAACTCCCTGTTGATGTGTGTTTACGGTCCTTCTTGTACATCACCTTGCGGCACCCTTCTTGTTGATTCTGCTCATGTCCGAATGTTGTTTCGTCTCGTTGGTGTTCACGCCAAAGTTTGGCGTTTGTGACGACTTGTTTGCAACCCTAAGTTGTGCCATTGCTTTTGTGTCTCTCGTCAGTTTGTAAGGAACTTCTCCACCGAGGGGAGGTCCTATAACGCCTATTTCCAAGCACCCTGGGTATTCCCCAAGCGTGTTTGCCCAGGGTTTTGCTTTGTTTCTATGTATGCTTGGGCTTAGCATTCCTGGTTGAGTTGTCCTCTTGAAGACAATTCTCAGATCCCCTCGTGTTTCGGTTCTGTCTGCTTGGTTCTTCTCAGGGGGAAAGTGTTTTTCTTTTGCTAACTGTGTTCACCTTATCACAACTCTCAGGCCTCCTTCTGTTTCGTTTTTTGGGGGATTTTATGGGAGTGGCTCATACGAATGGTGCTTTAAGTATGATTTGAACCAGATGGAGATTTCCATGGCCTTGGTGATTTGTTTCTAGTTGATCTCTTTTTTTGGTTTGCTTGTCAAATGATGTTGTGTTGACGTTCGTAATTTCCTCTTGGGGAGATCGCTTGACCTTGGGATCCCCACGTGTACGTGTCAATCTTTGCTCTGTGTAGGTGAGGGGGGGCTCACCGAGTGTCGGCAAGCGTCTACTTCAACTTCCCGTTCTTTGCACTGGTTTGTCCGATGCTTTCCTTTGTTGTGTTACTCGTTGGGTGTGGTTCTTGGACCCTGTTATGTGTTCTTGCTAGAGCCTTGGGGTCTTCTTGGTGTTGTAGGGCGGCACATCCTCACTCGAGATGGGGTGACTGACACACTCCTGCCCCACCCACCATGGCTTCTTATTGTCGGATGGTATGCAAGTAAGCTTGAGGAGATCAAACCCTAGTAAATGTTCATGATAAAGGGCTTTATGACTTCCGAAATAGTTGTGTTGCTGCTACTACACCCTTCCCCCATGATTTTCTTTGACCAGGGCATTTTCTCTCCTGCTGTCTTGGTCTTGTATGGTGGTCGCTGTGATCGGATGCTTTTTCATGCAACGGTTTGTTCTTCGTTTATTTGGGACGTGCGTTGTTCCCAATGTAGTGATGGCTTGGTGGAGATATGTGTTGGGGTTGAAGGCGACAATTGTGGTTGACCCTATGCTTGTACTAAACTTCACCATGCCATGAATCGATGATGGTATTGTCCAGAGCTGGAAGAGTGTCGGTCGTACGAGGAGCATATCATCGTCGATTAAGCGACATACTACCGAGAACTCTATTACCCTTGTTGTTTTCTCCTTTTTGTCACGGCTGACTAGGGTGAGTGGAAGGTTTATGGCGCCTCTCGGCCATAACTGATGTCCCGTGAACCCGACAAGTGGACCTCTGGTCGAGGGTTTTCGACCTTCTTTCCAGGAGGTCGGGAGCTGGCGGAAACAATGCTCGTAAAGAAAGTCAGTGCTACTACCGTTGTGACTTAGTACTCGATGAATTTACTTTTGGTGTACATAGACAAGTATCCCGAGTGGATCCCTGGGTTTCTAGCTAAGCATTCATAGATCTTTTGATGAGAAGATAATACTGAGGATGTTTTTAGGTAGTACCTCGATATTACCGTCTATTTCTTGGCACTCGCTCCCCTCGTGGGGTCCCACGATGGTGAAGATTTCTTCCTTTGTAGTCGGGTGATTTTCAGTGTCCTTCCAAGCTTGAAACTCTCTGTGATCAGCTTCAAACTTCGACCTCAGGTGTTTTGCAACCTCCGAGAGGTCTCCAGTAAACTTGTTTTCATCCACTTCTTTTTTCAGTACCGTGCATTCACCGGTATCGTGTGTCTTGCTCTTATGATATTTGTAGTATTTCGCTTTTTCTTTGTCTGGATTTGGTGGTGGTTTTTGAACAACATGCACCTTGAACCTACTGCTCTGAGGCTCATCCTTATCGAAGGAACAGAATCTGCGAGATGGGTGTCTCGAGGGTCGGCTATTTTTATCATTGCTCCCATTGTGGCATTCCTGGTGGTTGGGGCTAGAGCGGGAGCTTGCTTCCCCCTGTTTTAAGTATGTGTTTGCCATAGATTTGAGGTTGGTTTCTTTTCGTTCTTCGCCCTCGATTTGCCTGAGGTACTTTTCCACCTGATACTTGAGTTCATATCTGCTCTTTGGCATTGTCCCTTGCATCTTTTTGGATAGAGGGTCGGGGAACAATCCTTGGGCGAAGGCACCCATAACAAGGAACTCTTTGTGTCCTAGGACACTTAGCATTGCGAGGGTGAACCTTCTGTATTATGCTCGTATGGACTCGCCTTCCTTCTGTTTGCATGCCATTATGGAGTTTGCATCCCTTTTCCCCTTTCTAAGCTGCATGAAGTTGTTGAGATAGTGGTATCACAGTTATTCGAAACTTTATATGTTTCCTGGGTGCAACGCTTTGAACCACTTGCCTACGTTCCCTAATAACGTGACAAGGAAGTATGTGTAAGTGAACCTCTTGTCCATTCTGAGCGATGTCATTGTCCACTTGTAAGTGTCGATGTGTTTATTTGGTTAGGTTGTGCCATCATATTTCGGTATGTTTGGTATCATAGTTGAATGTGGTATCTCTTACTGCATGAGCTCTTGGCAGAATGTTGTGCTGGCGCTTCCCACTAAGGTTTCCATCTGGGGGAAAGGTAATCCACCATACGCCATGAGCTGCTGGGCCTAGTACAGACTGTGGTATCCCTGGTCGTATATGTAACGACCCAATTTTTCAAAGAAAATTTTCATTTTTAATTAATCAAACACATTTCCATAAATCATGAAATTCCAAAACGATTGTTTTTAAATCCATATTAATTACAACTTTATTTTCAAAAACATCAGAGTGTCCCATAAACATCGGTGAGAGAGTGCACGCTGTGCCATCAAGCCTTGCCCTTGCCCTTGGGCTCAGATGTACCTGAAACATATCCACAAACTATAAGCTAATTCTTAGTGAGTCCCCCAGAGCATACCCCACATGCAACCCACATATCACATAACATATTAGCTATAAAGCTATCTCTACCCCCATAACATATCATATCAGCTAAAAAAACTATCTCTACCACATATCCATGCGTAACGATTTCATGGTCTCCTCCACATGGTCTTACACCTAAGTGCTATGGGCTCCCCCCCCCCCCCATGGTCTTTCCCTGCCGGACAACCATGGGCTCCCCCCACATGGTCTTACATCCAAGTGTTGTAGGCTCCCACCATGGTCTTTCATGCAAATATCACAAACTCACTAGCATACAACTTAACATAAAGTTAACTATCATACCAAATATCTCTACTACAACTAGTGTACCACATATCATCAAATGGGTCGGCCTTGATGCCTTAGACCCATTGGTATGGTGAGCAGACTCACCTCTGGAATGCCGAACTGGTAAGCTGAAGTCAGATATGCCCCATACTGCCTCTTCTCAACTGCCTATAATCATTAAGGTAGTGTTTGTTTTTTGTTTGCAGATCTGCGTGGCCTCTTCTGTATGCGCCGCGCAGACCACACGCAGACATTAGCATTCGCAGACTGTTTGTTTTTTTGAAGATTGCAGACCTAAAAATGTATGCGCGCCCTCTTCTTGGCGCAGATGTGGACCAGAGTCTTCTAACATCTTCAGACATGTTCTAGTCTAAAAAACATATATATCTTAATTTTTTTTAAATTTTTTTTAATTTATATTTTTTCCAACTTTATTAATGATAAACAATTTGAAAAAAAAATTACAAAACCTAAAAAAAAAATGTTTGACGATACAAACATGATATTTTTGACAAATTTATAAATAAAAATTTATTACAATAATAGTCGTTGAAGTTGTTTATATAATATGAAAAAAAATCATAATATATTCTTATATTTTTTTGCCAAATTTTGTAAAACATTATTTAATATAGTATCGTCAATTTCTCGAGAAAATATTTATGGTACGTTTTCAATGGATTTAATAGAAAAAATCGAAGTTTATTTCCATCCATTTATGTATCAAATTCTTTGATCACTAATTATAATGTTTAGTTATAACTTTGCAACCAAAGTTGTTGGTTTTTATCAAATATATACGTTAATTCATACCATTTTTATTTTTATTTTTTATAGAATAATACATAAAAGTTGATCTAGATTCGTTAATTATTTATAACAAAGTCATAAAAATATTTAAAAAATCACTTTGAAGTTTAAAAAATCAGTTTATTTAGATTTCAGTTTATTTTAGTAGCCCGCAGATGTTAAAAAATCAAACAGTGTTTTTCTTTTTCAGACCGCAGACGTTTGGTCCACCTCTTCTACTGCAGAGGTCTACAGATGTGGTCCGCAGACTACAGACATTTTGCCTCGGAAAAAACAAACAACACCGAAGTGATTAACTTAACACCAACCCACAAATACCCTCAGAGTCAAACCCTGGTCAAGGTCAAAGTCAAAGTCAACAGTCCATGTTGACCTCAACTCGTCGAGTAGAAACTGCCACTCATCGAGTTCTTTGCATAACTCAACTCGCCGAGTCACTTGAGTGACTTGTCGAGTTCCCTAATGTTTGCGGCCATAAACTCCTGACCGCAAACCCATCTTGTCGAAAACCCCTTAGCCGTGAACTTCTTGGACGACTCGTCGAGTTGATAGGGGAACTCGCCGAGTCCCCCTCCCTGTTTGCTTATCGTGATCATACAAGGATTCCAGGGCTCAGATCTGAAGCCCTAAGGTACCTAGAAGGATAAAGTTTCCAACTTTACATTCTAGAACCGTTCCAAACGTTCTAAGGTCTTTAATAAAGGTTGGAAAGCTCCAAAGCTTTTCCATTTGATCCAAAACTCTAGGGATCTAAAATCCCTACTTTCCAGAAAGGTTCCTAGTCCTTAAAACATCCCAAAGATGGAAGCTTTATGGACATGCACGACCAGTACATGTCCTTAAGTCAAAATGGCCAAAAAGAGGGAAATATGCTCTAAAACCTTTGCATGGTGTCCTTACTTGACCAAAAGCCAGATCTAGCCCACCTTGGGACCATTTTGCCCTAGATATTCATAAAGTTGCAAACTTTATGAATCCCATGCATGCATTCAACAAGAAAGGTAGGAAATGAAGAGTAAACTCAAGATCTAGCCTTATACTTTGATCAAAATTGAGTGTTGAAGACTTACAATAGTGCACAAGATGATTAAGCTCAAGGATGGGTGCTTCGTTTGCTGGATCTCCTCACTATCTCCTTATTCTTAAGCTTCAAAGGTTACTCTAGCTCACAAAATGGAAGAGAATGGGGATTATGGTTAGCACCGACATTCTTAGTGTTGGGAGGCTAATGGGAGGTCAGCCTCAAGGATCATAAGGAGATTATATAGGGTGCAAACCCTAAAATAAGGGTTTTGTCTTAACATCACCTACTCGCCGAGTCAAACTTCAACCTCGTCGAGTAGGGTTTAGATTCCGCGTCCCTGAAATGACTTCTACTCGAAGAGTTGGACTCCCAACTTGCCGAGTCCATACACCAAAAACCCTAATCTTACATAAATTAAGTAATACTTGGAACAGGTGTTCCACTATACATAGTTATACCCTTGATTGTAAATGGGCGTTTGTGGAATATATGGTGGTTGCATTGTGTTGCGTACATGAGGTGATGAGATTTTAAGTTTGACTACAACTTCTCCGGCGTATGCGAGCTCGTCCCCAGCACAGGTGTTGTTTGGGTATTGTTGAGGGGATAGGCCCCCGGCAATACCTTTTGTCCTTTTTGAACCAACAGGGCGTGGAGGCATCCTATTGGTGGATCTTCACCACTAGCGTTTGATTGTTATTGGTGTAGAACTAACAGAGGGATGCATGTTGAGCATTACACCTGTCTCTCTGGGAAGCGTCTGGTACTATTTTGTCTTGATGTAGACCATAGCTTCTCATTCATAGCCTGGCCTTGGCGCTAGAGTGTCGCGACATAAGTGCAAAGCCGCAGAAGCGAGGGCCCAGGCCTAGCACTTGTCGAGAAGGGACCATTGACTAGGTCATCCTTAGGTAACGGTCTTGTTATCTTTGACGTATTCCTATTGGGATACATTAACATTATACCAATCAACAATCTCGCTCAACATTAGAGGGTCATCAAGTATTTTCCTACCTTTGACAAATGCAATCTACTCTTCCGACACTAACTTCTCCACGACTTTTGCATGACGCAATGAAAAAATCTACGCAATAACATTATATTACACTCATATTAGAGAGATAGGCCTAAAATATTAAACCACAGTCGAATTTTGGACCTTAGGAATTAGTGTGATAAATGGTGCATTAAAACCCTTTGGAATAATCCCCGTCTTAAAGAAATCTTGTGTATAAGCAACTACATCTAGTTAGAAAATCGACCAATATACAATCAGGGACCAAATGTATATTTTACTCTGCTCTCTAAGTTTTGTAATCGAATAAAACATTCCATTCATGAATACAACATAGATTCGTATTCGCGATCGTGTCCATTTTCATATAGGACAGAAAGTAAGTTAGTTCAAAATTAAGTAGTTATCAAAGTTTGATATAATATGCCGAATTTGTTGAAATTACGTTATTACCCTCTTTAGACACAAATGTTACAAAATCAATATCACTGATTATGTAACACTATATGAATGATATATCAATATTTTTACAGTAATATTACATTTATGGTCCATGAGTGTAGCTATTTTTTTTGGTACTTACTCACTAAAACTAAATATAAAACCTTGACACAAATCGTCTTTCTTTATGCTGAAAATGTATTAAACTACAGTTAATGCTTAATCTTAATTTTGCAGGTCCAGATGATGTGTATCACTCTTCTGCACAAGCCTGATTTTGTGTGCCACATAGACATTCCATATTGTAAGTTTAACCCATTTACCCCAGTTAATACTTTTAAATGGTTAAATTATTTAATAGTTGCTAATCATTCACTTTGACATTTCAATTGCTGACCTTTTTGTCACATGTAGGTGTTGTTTCACCATTATTTTATATAAGTAAATGCCAATTGTTTCACACACACACACACACACACAGATATATATATATATATATATATATATATATATATATATATATATATATATATATATATATATATATATATATATATATATATATATATATAAAGGGTCAAACTAGATCAGATGATATTGGTGTGCTATGGTGGCTTAGTTGGATTTTATCAAGAAGTAAGAAACTCAAATTTCATTTTCTGTCCAAATTAAGTTCATGATAATGATTTCCTTATTTTACTTAATCACATCATGACCAAACTGATGTTTCTTTTTGACTTAAAGGGCACTGTATTTTCATTCAAGTAGGAAAACTTGAAATTGTTGGACGAAATGGCAGAATTTAGTTCAACCTTCTGTGTTATGCAGGACAACTTGAAATTGTTGGATTAGGAAGACGCAATCCAAAATGTTTGTATTCCCTTACCACAAGGAACGTGTTTTAAGAGGTAACACTGCCACAAATATGATTTGTAGGGCTTACGGTCTGTAATTATCGCTGCATTCGACATGGTATCTCTCTATCTACCCCTGATTATATATGCTATATTTAAGATAGTTGAATATAATTTAATTGATTTACCTTTCTATATTTTTACTTTTTTTAATGAAGAATAATTTCCTCCTATGAGCACCTTTACCAAAGTTGATATGAGCACCTTTACCAAAGTTTGCTTTTTCTTTCAAGGTGATACTTGAATATCATCAAGGGTGGATGTCCATCCTTTATACTTGGGGCTTTATATTTGATGGGCCACACTTTGGTTGTTGATTGTGTGATTAATAAAATCTTTTTTGTTTCAGCTAATGTTCAAGTCATTACTTGCCATCCACGCCCGATGGACGGCAACCAATTTTTTGACATGGAAGATTTTTTTGACATGATATCTGAAACAACAAGGTGTCCATTAATAGCAATGTAGTATTAGGTTATATAGTTACGGAAAACCTCTCAATAACAATGGACAATCAGATCCCCTTAATATCAATGTATTAAACTTTTTTGACATGATGTTATTGGATGAAATTGATTGTTATGCTATATATTTGTTTCCATATTTTTGTATTATGCGTAAATGAGTATTGTAAAGGCATGTCGTAAATGGTTGCTGAAGTTTATGACACGCAAATGTGTGTCATTTTCATTTATGACAGGGGCTTTAAAGATAAGCAATGTGTGTCCTAAAGGCACGTCGTAAGGTTACGACACGCATATGGGTGTCGTCTTCCTTTATGACAGGGCCTTCCTTGATACGCATTGCGTGTCGTAAATGAGCTTCGTAAATGTGTGTCGTAAATGTGTGTCGTAAATAGACGACGCGCATAAGCGTGTCGTCTCTTGTTATGACAGGGCCTTCCTTGACATGTATTTGTGTGTCGTTTGAGCGTTTTACGACACACATTGCGCGTCGAAAAAGGTTGTTTTTCTAGTAGTGACTGGCCCAAACTTTTCTTTATAATAGTTAAAAAAAATGTCTCTTTAACTTCAATTGGATCCGTACGCCATATGTCATCTACCATAACACCTTGAATATTTTGTTTTTTCTGATATTGTTTAAGTATCCCATGAAAAAACTTTGAGTTTTCATCCCAATCCATATCCCACTTTAATTTCGATTTTTGAGCAATATCTAGTGCCTAACGATGTTCAATCTCATCAAATTTTTTAATAACTGTAGTCGCTTTTTTAATTCATCACTTGATGCCACCCTCATCAATTTTCTCATCAATATCATCAATAGCTTTGACCAAAACTTGTTTAAAGTTGCTATCATTTTCCTTCATGTCTTTGTTCCACCCTTTCAAGGCACCTTTAATTGTTTAAGCTTTTCTTTAAATTTGATTGCATATGAACCACCATGTAGAATTCCATATTCCACCCAAGCTGATTGTACAAATTCATTAAAACCATCAACCTTACATCAACAATAAAAAACACGAAATAATATGGGTCCATATTGACTCAAATATGTCTGGATCAAGGTTTGAGTGGGTAAGAGACATTAGATGAATCAGGAACATGTCAGATGCTTTTAAGTGTGGTATCAAGTAGTCCTAATCAAATTGATTTACACTCAACATCTTATGAGACCGAGTAAGACACTACTAGAAAAAGGCTAATCTAATACAGTTGAAAGTATAAATATAGTACATAGGTTGAACTATATTATAAGAAGGGTATATTATATTACATTGCCTTATAGAGTATGACTATTTAACAATACTCTATAGAAATCCTATCAATATCTTCCAAAACTCCATAAAACCATCTAATACACCATATAACCGTACTTGATGTCACTCATACAACCGTACTTAGTATGGCCATCCCTATTCCTTTCCAACCATTCCTGGTTCTCTTTCCAGTCATTCCTGATTGCATTTCTTATTCATCGGCCAATTACAAACCCTATTATATGATTACATTCCAACCAAGCATAATCATATAGGAAGATTTATTAAATGAGATAGATTAAAAAGAAGATATACTAAATGAGACAACATTAAAATAAAAAGTGATATTGTTTTCATTTTTGAAAGCAAAGCAAAACAAAAAGAAAACATCTTCTATGAACTACCTAGTTCATTAAACATAAAAACAATCTTAGTTGATTATTCTTAAAACACAAAACCTAAATGATGCAAAACCTCCATAACAACCACCTCCACCAGGACCTAAAATTTGCAAACTTCTATCATAATTCATAAAACACAAAATATAGCATCCTACTTTTATATATCTCACTTTCTGTAAACAAAACTTTCATATATTTCTCTTTTATCCAAACATTGTGCTTCCAAAAATCTATGAAAGTATAAAACTTTACTCTAAAAAAATATAACCAAATATAGCATTGTATCGTGAAAATTTTTCTTTTTTAAGGCCTTATACTTTGAAAGTATAGCCAATTATAGCATTCTACTTCCAAGGTTTTCTTATTAAGATAATTTACTTTGTAAAATCTAACTCATTATAACATTGTACTTTGAAAAACATAACCAAGTATAACAATGTACGTGAACGTTTTTCTTATGAAGGCAATTTTTTGAAAAATCTATCCAATAATAGCATTGTACTTTCCATTTTTTCTTATTTAACCTAGCAGTTTTATTAGGGCGTTATACTTTGAAAAACCGATCCAATTATAGCAGTGAAAATTGCTTCATTTTTTTGGATGACATTGTTGTAATTGGTAGATTTTTCAAAACATAATGCTACAATAAGAATAAACGAAAGTAAGATACTATTAAAAAAGAAAGCATGAAAGTACGTTGTTATTTCACGTTTTCTTTCTTATTAAAGAAACCGGAAGAAGAAAATTATGCACCTCATACTTTTGTTTTTTCTTTGTTTTTTTGCTTATGCTCTTCAGCTTTTTCATCATTCATGACATTCTTTTTATAACCTTTTTCTTTTACCTGAAGTCCAAATAAAGTGATTATATTTTAATATATGTTGATTTCTTTATGGGAAATTAAATATAATTAAAAATAATACATATTCAGAATTGTAAGTTTGAGCAACTACATGGTTACGGAGAATAAGAATTCTCCCAAAATTTCTTTTTCAAGGTACAAGTTTTTTTTGATTGATATATACCATCGTCCCACAACTCAAGAAACCTAGACTTGTAGGCTCTCTAACTAGGGGTACTCATCATGACCTTTTCGAGACCGGCTTGTACAAGGGTACACATGTCCTACTCATGACTGACTTGGTAAAAGCTCGAATCGAGATCGATTTTAAACGAACTCGAATTTAATTTTATGCTTGTTTATTAAACTAGCTCGAGCCCGAGTAAGTTACTATTTTACTTCAATTTCGTTTTGTTGAACTTAGTATGATTATCAAACAACTCATATTTCACCGCCTAGTAGTTCAAGATCCTTATCAACAAAAATATTGTTGATGAGCTGAGTATGCTTAATTCTTAAATGTACATATTTAGCATATCTACTATCCTAAACCATTCTCATCCATTGTATATTTTTCTTGGTTTAAATTTTACTAATGTGTTCTATCAATTTCCTACTACAGTTCGTTCAGTTGCTGGATCCACCACCTCTAGGAATCTCGTTTTTTTGGGTTTACTTCTTATATGTGGAGATTATTTGAAGCTTTGTTGCCCTGATGAATTTTGCAAATAACACTTTGAATAATCATGAATAATGGTGTGTTGGATACTATAGTAGCATCATATGATTTGGGGTTGTTCGCAGTTCTCATGCTCATTTTAATTTGTTGATTGCTTCAGTCATTTTTTCTGACATTCAGATTTCATGTTCATGTTGCAGGTGTTTGAGATGAATGTGTGGCTAGTTTTGTGAAAACAGATAAAGATTTCCAAGAAAAAAGGTACAAACATTTCTTCAGAAATTTCTTATACTACTATGGCTGTGACTAGATACCTTTGTGGTAATGCACATCAAGATTTATAACGCATAATAGAGTTGTTTGTTGTTTAAAAAAAGCTTGGTAAAATAAAGTCAAAAGAAACTTGTAACAATTGTAATTATTGTTTTTGTAAGGCATACAATGGATCATTCACAAAGACAAAATAGAAGTATGACATCGATGAAGGATCCCCTTATCAATGTATGCTTACAAAGTCAAAAACAATAAGTGGTCATTTTTGTCTAAATCCAAATTCTCACCCTACTTGTGAGATGACATGATATTAACATTAATTTAGAAATATTTAATATTTAATATTTTACTTAATCGTGGTTAATTTTAAATACTTTTTATTTACTTATGCAACCACCACCATTGTTTTTTGGAAACCTCGACATAATACAAATTTAAACAAAAATTTATATCCACATACTAGCAAACATAACTTTTATTAATTTGGAAATATTTAATATTTAATAGTAATAAAATGTATATATTAGTTTTGTTGGTGATTTTGTATCATAAATGTGTATTTAAGTGTAATGGATTGACGTGTTGACCAAATATCTATCTTGATGAATATTAAACAAGTAAGGAAGATGTGGAATGCGTACTTGCTTAAGTTCATTCAAGATTCAAAGTAGACTGTCATTTAGGGGCGAAACCCCTAAACGAACGAGGGTCGGGGGCAGCACCCCTGGGAGCGGGGTCCAAGGGGCGGCAGCCCCTGGCGGGGTCCAAGGGGCAGAGCCCCTGGCTGGGATCGAGTAGTTTTTATATTGCTATATAAAAAATGCCTTAGAAATCTGAATTTTCTGTAAATGAACCCGGTTTTTTGACTTCGATTTGACTTTTATTAATGGTCCGATTTTGTGACAGTTTATGACTGTTTTGACAATTGGATTAGTTTTTGGACAAAGAAAACCACCTTGACAGTTTTCAGACAAATGAATTCCTGGTACAACAATCACGAAAATCATACTTCATATTATTTGTTCTTGAAACTCTTCTGAGTCTTATCCGATTAAAGGTTGGGAGTACCACCCAAATACTTTAATCTGAAAGTGTACACACGATTCTCAGAATTTCCAAGCCTTTTATTACCCCGAATTTATAACAAGTTTAACCATAATAGCAACCTACTTATATATTTTTTCCAATAATGGTAATGCACTTTACAAAGAAAAACATTATGTTGCTATTATATATATATATATATATATATATATATATATATATATATATATATATATATATATATATATATATATACTAGTCGTCTACTCATTCAATGCGAGGAGTGGCAAATACTATTTTTCGGCAATTAGTTTCTTTTTGGGACGAAAACCATCTAGACCATATATGTAACGAAAAAAAAGGTCGGGGTGAAAACCAAAAATATGGGAAACCACATGGACCATTTATATAATTTCGTCAGCTTTTTCGTACCGGTTTTTTACATACGGTGGGTCTTTATTTTGTTGCATATTTTTTTTCAGTTGTGGTTCATTCTAGTGGAGCATTGTCCAACGGCCTTTGATGTTATGATTTTTTGTTCGAATTCAAGTTTTTTAGTCTAACCTAAGTTTTTTCGTTTTAGTTCCATGTTATGCATTTGGATGTTTGTGTTTTCATTTGAGATAATCCCGTTCAGTTATATCAGTCAAGTTTCATCAATTTAAATTAGAACTTTATCAACTAAAACTCTATTAAAAATGGTTTTTAAATAATAATTTCATATATGTACTACACAAATTATATCTATGTATGCGTTTAATATTATAATAACTAATATAATTAATACAATATAATATGAACATTGAACTAAAAAAATTAATAAAATAATATTAATGATTGACATATATTGAACGGAATCAATCAAATAAATAAACAAATATGGCATTCTAAAATTGGTTATCTTTGCTTCATGTTTTCAAATTATTCTTAATATAATTGAAAACCGGAGGAAAAATTATATCTTTTAAACGTTAAAAAAGGTTTGTGTTTTTAAATTGAAATAAAATCAAGTCGATTGAAAGGTTATGCTACTACTCGATTTGGTTATTATTGTAACCAATTCAAATCAATCGAACTACTCTGCTATTACTCCCGTAATCGATTACTACCACTATTCAAATTGATCTAAAATTTTGTATCATATACCAGGAATCTCTCATCACAAAAAGGAATATTAAAAAAAAAAAAAAAACTTGAGAAGTAATCTCGAAGCAAAGGAAATGATAAGATACATGATAAGATAGTTTTATGAGAGAGGATTATAATACGTAGCCAATTTTTAGATTTGGAGAAAAAAAACCTTATTTTAAATACCCTTTCACCAAGAAACAAAGTAGACACAAAGTTATAAAAATATATGGTTTGGATATTTTGGACAAAAGAATGGGTCAAAATATGCTTTTTATTAGTACTATTTAAATTTCGTGGAACCATTTAACACTTTTAAATCATAACATTAGATAAAGAATCAATATATGTGCATCTATCCACCAACTTTTATAATACTAAGGAAATGAAAATAAACATAAAAAAATAGAATTAAACTACAATGGTTGTCATTAACACACAACCTAAAATTAATCAAAATACCGACTAAAATGAAGAAATTTCTAAAATATCAGATACCAAATAGCCACCTAATTATCAAAAGTACAATAAGTTGTAAATCATAACCGCTGACTACGAGAAAAAACACCACAGAAACATCATTATTATTTTCAGAAGGATTCATTGAAAATAATCAAGTCAAGGACCAAAGATTTTAAATATTGTGTAACACCCTGACTCTCATGTATTAATTTTTCAGCTTTATTTTTCATATTGAAAAGTCAACTCGACGAGTTGGAGGCCCTGACTCGTCGAGTAGGAACGTTTTTGGCTGCGTGATTAGGTGACCAACTCGCCAAGTCAGAGGCGTGACTCGGTGAGTTGGAGCTGGAGGATGAAACCCTAATTTCTGAGGTTTTGCATCCTATTTAAAGGGTCATTAGCCTCCCTTACAGCCTCCTTTGAACCCAGAAACCCTAAATCGTTGTTTTTCTCTCTTGTGGTGGATTGTGGAAGGGAGATCTTGAAGTACTCAAGCTTGGAACAAGAGGAAGACTATAGATCCAAGTTCTTCTTCATCTTAGCATCGTTTTTTAGGTAACAATTTGTTACCTTGACCTTCTTCTATCTAGATCTATGCATGTATGAGATTAGGGCCACTTTGACCTTGTGGATATGTTATTTTAGGTACTAGGCGTGACCTGAAGTTGCAACTTCAGATCTAGGCTTATCTTGGCCTGCAAGATCATAAAGTTCCAACCTTTAGTGAGTCAATACATTCTTCATCCCTTAGAATCTCTCTTTAGCTTGATATGGGCCATTATCACCTTGCATGCACGTAAAGTTTGCAATTTTACGTAAGAAGTCTGCCTTAGGAGCTTAGATCTACGTTATGAAGCTTTGGAATGGCTTAAAAAGCATCTGAATGGAGAATGCACCGAAGGGACTCGACGAATTGTATTGTCAACTCGGTGAGTCCGATGAAGATTATCGTGCAAGGACTTCTGCATGGACTCAGCGAGTCAGTAGGAAGACTCGGTGAGTCAACTAGGGTTTTCCCGACTTTTGAACATGCATGAACTCGGAGAATTGCAGGGAACTCGACGAGTCAACGGGGGAGTTCTCGACTTCTTGAGTTCAAGAAGGACTCGACAAGTCGGTGAACTGCACTCGACGAGTCGGGTCAACATGGACTTTTGACCTTTACCATTAACTTGGACTTTGACCAAGGGTTGACTAGTTAACTTCTGGGGCGTTTTGGTAAATTGGAAATTTATGAATATGGTCCTATGGTAATATAGGCGGCGGAGTACGCGGCGGTGATTTGAGATTTTAAGCTTATCACTTCAGTTCAACAGTTACGAGGTGAGCTTGCCTCACTATACTCAAGGGTATAAGGCATTAAGGTCAGCCCTTTTGGATTGTTATCCTGATATGATATATGCTTGAGTATTGTATGATCGGTTAGATCAATATCCTGGTAGATAGGATGGTACATGTTGTTATGATCCATTAGATCAGTATCCTAGTAGATAGGATGTTATGTGCGGTTATAATCTGTTAGATCGGTTTGTTTTTCTATAGACTGTTATGTGGTTATCTGTTATATATGCACATGTTTGATTGGTGGTTAAGGCTTATCTGCTTTGTGCGAAAGCCAATAGGCCTGGGAATTCTAACCGGATGGTTGTGGGCCATGAGTATTCTATCCCGAGGATGATTGGACTTGTAGTATGTGAGCATTCCAACGTGTTGGTTGTCGGCCTAGGATATTCCATCCCGAGGATGATTAGACCCATAGTATGTTGGCATTCCAACCGGATGGTTGAGGGCCTGGGGTATTCCAACCCGATGGTTGACTGAACCCATAGTATGATGTTTGTGATTATATAAGTATTTGTGTGTGTATGGGTATTTTGGGGGAACTCACTAAGCTTCGGGCTTACAGATTCAGTTTTGGTTTCAGGTACATCAGTTGATCGCGAGAAGGCAAAGGCATGATCGTACAACCCCTCATGTTTATGACTTGTTTTTGGGATACTATGATATTATACTATTTTGAAAACAAGTTTTGTAATAATTAATGGTTTTGAAATGTTTTGAAAAAGTTCGAATTTGCCATGATTTTTATGGATGTTACAGGTTGGTATCAGAGTCTTGGTTTGAGTGAATTAGAGGAACACTCGTGTGAATCCTGTCTCAAATCCAGGAAAGGATTTTCAAAATGGTTTTTTTAAATGGTTTTCAAAATACTAAAGGAGGATGCATAGTGTACGATCAGTCGGAGCCAGTAAGTAAACCCCAAAATACCATACGGTTATGTGATATTGTGATATGTTAGAACAACATGCTAGTACTAGGCTAGGAATCTTCAGGAATTGCATGATAGAATTGTCTGATTGTATGATGCCTGATAGCCTAGGGTTTTCCTTATATGAGATTGACATAATTACTGTAGTTTCTTCGTGTATGCATCACGGTTGTACATAATTAAGATCTTATAGCATGAGAATGTTTGGTTTGGCCTTATTTCCTGTTCTTGTTTAATGAAGGGCTTAGGGTAGGATTAGGTATTCGAAAGGCTATGGAGTCCAACATTATGTATGGCTAGCATACACTAATGCTGCATGGTTGGTGGGGGTTTCATGGATAAGTGGGTTGTGTGAGGCCGGTAGGTTAGTTGTGAGACGGTTAGCCTTCCTCTAGGAGTGAGGATTGAGCGACCACCATGTATATGTATGTTGTTAGGGTGTTGTGGTGATACTTGAGACAAATATAGGTAGGTGTGGAAGGTAGTATGGGCTCGTACTCTTCAAAGCACAGGACCCATACGCGTAGCAAGGAGGTCACAACCCCTAGGGTTTGAGTTGGGAGTTGGTTCCTTGTTATTTATACGGATTATCTGATATCTTCCTGGTGTATTTTCAGAATGGTAGTTACGCGGCGTTTTGTGACTGGATCTGGATCGGGATTAGAGCAGGGCGATCAGGAGATCCCGACAGCGCCCGAGATTATCGGCCAGGGTGGGCCAGCATTGACAGAGGATCTTGTCAGGGAGATCATCCGCGAGGAGGTGGTCGAGATTGTCCAGGGTTAGATTCTGGATATGTTTGGGTCTATTAAGACCGCTATGATGGAGTACTTTGATGACAGATATGCAACCCTTTCTGAGACGGCTACCGCAGCAGCTACAGCAGCTGTAACAACGGCAGGGGGAGGAGCTGGTCGAGCTTTTCAGTACCTGGACTTCGATAACACGAAGTCCCCGACCTTCGATGGGACTTAGGATCCGATCATAGCCATGAGGTGGTTGTCTGACGTGGAAGGATGTTTCTTCATGTGCTCATGTCCTACTGACCAGAAGTTCAGGTGTCCCCTTAACTTGTTGAGGTCTGGGGCCAAGGACTGGTGGAGATTGATGATTGGGTCGTATATGGAAGACCAAAGATCTATTGTTACTTGGGAGCAGTTTAGGGACATGTTATGCGCTTGTTATATTCCACGGGTCGAGCGCGAGCGGTTGTCATAGGAGTTCTTGGATCTGAGACATGGTACGGAATCGGTGACGGAGATTACCAGCATGTTTACCGAGAGAGCGATGTTTTGCTCGGAGTTTAAGCTGCTGTTGAGGGAACAACGATAGGCCCCGGTACAGTCACAACCTGCGCCAAAGCGGTCTAAGACCGCTGTTACCAGATCTGGGGGATAGCCAGGCCGCACTTGTGGGAAGTGCGGAAAGGCTCATTCGGGGATTTTCCGATCAGGGAGCGGGTGCCACAAATATGGCAAGTAGGGTCATCTGGCCAGGGATTGCAAGAAGCAGACTATAGCTCCCAGAGTTAGACTTTGTTACCATTATGAGCAGGTGGACCATATAAAGGCACAGTGTCCTCTACTAGCCGCCAAGCAGGTGCAGGCTCCTGCTCCAGCTACACTGAGGATTAGTGACGGGAGGTAGGGTAGGGCGGAGCCCCCAAGGGCTCAGGGAGGTGCCTTCCAGCTCACAGTAGAGGAGGCAAGAGCAGCACCGGATGTGGTTGTTGGTATGTTTCTATCCATTATCTTATTGGTTATATCTTTTTTATGATTATATGTTGTACCTATGATTAGGTACGTTTTTAGTGAACTCCTTGCCTGCATTGGTTTTATTTTACGCCGGGGCGAGTCGGTCATTTGTATCTCATACGTTTAGTAGGGAGTTCAGTGTGCCAGAAAGAAAGCTAGAGTGTCCGTTGTGAGTCTTTATCGCCAACAAATACAGGGTTTCTGGTTCTTTGGTTTATCGGGGATGTGATTTGGAGATTTTCGGGGTGTCTTTCCAGATCGACTTGATTCCGATCCCCATGGGGGATGTGTGTGTGATTGTAGGTATGGATTGGCTTAGTCGTTTCGGTGCCATAATCGACTGCGAGGGTCAGCGAGTGGTGGTTCGAACCCCAAGTGGGGGAGAGCTGATTCTCTATGGCGAGGGTACTAGGTTGGGATTAGGGTTTTGTTTAGCTGCCAGGGCTTGACAATATATTCAGCACGGGTGTGCGGGTTATCTAGCGTATGTGGTGGATACACGGGTCAGAGATTAGTTTTCAGTATCAGGGGTTCCAGTGGTCAGGGATTTTGCTGATGTATTTCCGTAGGAGTTACCCGGAGTGCCTCCGGAGAGGCAGGTCGAGTTTAGGATCGACCTAGTGCCAGGTACGACTCCCATCACCAAGGCGTCGTACCGTTTGGCACCACCAGAGATGCAGGAGCTGTCATCACAGCTGCAGGAACTGCTAAGCAACCAGTTCATCCGTCCGAGTAGTTCGTTTTAAGGAGCGTCGATACTCTTCATCAGGAAGAAGGATGGTTCACATCAGATGTGCATCGACTACCAAGAGTTGAACAAGTTAACGGTGAAGAACTGCTACCCACTCCTGAGGATATATGATTTATTTGATTAGTTGCATGGTGCATCTTGGCTCTCCAAGATAGACCTGCGGTCCGGGTACCATCAAGTCAGGGTTAGGGAGGAGGATGTGGAGAAGACTGCATTCTGATCTCATTATGGACATTAAGAATTCATGTTGATGTCGTTTAGGCTCACCAACGCGCCTTCGGTATTTATGGACCTGATGAATCGGGTTTGCAGACCGATGCTCGACCGTTCGGTCATCGTATTCATAGACAATATGTTGGTATACTCCAAGACCCGAGGGCAGCATGAGGAGCATCTACGGGAGTTATTGGGAGCCTTGAGGCGAGAACGACTATATGCCAAGTTCTCGAAGTGTGAGTTTTGGTTACAAGAGGTTCAGTTCCTAGGACATCTCGTTAACCAGATGGGGATTTTGGTCGATCCGGCCAAAATCGAGGTGGTCATGCAGTGGGAGGTTCTGAAATCTCCCTCAGACATCAGGAGCTTTCTGGGATTGGCAGGGTACTACCGGAGATTCATACATTACTTCTCTAAGACTGCAGTACCCCTCACTCGTCTGACGAGGAAGGGCGTGGATTTTCGGTGGGGCCCTGAGCAGCAGAGGGCATTTAAGACCCTCCAACGGCGTTTGAGACCCTCTGACAGCGTTTGTGTAAGGCTCCCATGTTGACTCTTCTGGAGGGAGTCAAGGATTTTGTGGTGTTCTATGATACATCCATCACAGGACTGGGGGCGGTCCTCATTTAGAGAGGATGGATGATAGCCCACACATCGCGCCAGCTGAAGCCGCATGAGGCGAGATACCCTACTCATGATCTGGAGTTGGGAGCGGTGGTATTCGCTCTCATGATTTGGAGGAATTATCTCTATGGGGTCCGCTATACCATCTACACGGACAACAAGAGCCTGAGACACATCATGGATCAGCGGAACCTGAACATGAGACAACGCGGGTGGCTAGATGTAGTCAAGGACTATAACTGTGAGATCCTTTACCATCCATGTAAAGCGAACGTGGTGGCGGACGCTCTGAGCCGCAAGTCAGTTGGATCTTCCATACCAACGATATATATGAGGATATCGGTGGATTCTCCACTCGTGAGTTTGATTAGAGAGGCTCAGACAGAGGGCATGCGACCAGAGAACTGGAAGCTGGAGAGGATCGGGGGCGAGAGTACCCAATTTATACAGGATAGCTGAGGATTGTTGGCCCGATGCGGTCGGGTATGGGTTCTGATTACTAGAGGGGTCAAGCAGACGGTTATGGAGGAGGCTCATAAGTCTCATTTCTCTATTCACCTGGGGGGCACTAAGATGTACCGATATTTGAGTTTGAGCTATTGGTGGTCATGCATGAAGCGAGAAAATGGCTTAGTACGTCGAGAGGTGCTTGACCTGAAGGATGGTCAAGGCCGAGCATCAGAGGCCGCATGGCAAGTTGCAGCCTCTAGAGATTCCCATGTGGAAATGGGAACAGATCACAATGGACTTCATTACCAAGTTGTCGAGGACGGCGAAGGGATTTGATGCTATATGGGTCATCGTGGATCGAATGATCAAGAGTGCCCATTTCCTGGCCACACGGGAGAGCTCAACGGCCGAGAAGTTGGCCGACATGAATGTCCACGAGATCGTTGCTCGTCACGGAGTTCTTGTATTTATTGTTTCGGACCGGGATGTTAGATTCACCTCCCGCTTCTGACATAAGTTCCACGAGGAGCTGGGCACGCAGCTGCATTTTAGCACATCATATCATCTGCAGACCGATGGTCAGAGCGAGCGGACTATACAGACCCTCAAGGACATGTTGAGGGCTTGTGTCATCGACTTCGGTGGGAGCTGGGATTCCCACATCCCTCTTTCAAAGTTCGCCTACAACAACATCTATCATTCCAGTATTGGTGCCCCACCTTTTGAGTTGTTGTACCGGCGGAGATGTCGCACCCCAGTCTGTTGGGGTGAGGTTGGTCATAGAATGATGGGGCGTACAGAGGTAGTTTTACTAACTACTGAGAAGATTCAACATATTAGGCAGCGGTTACAGACTGCATAGAGTAGACAGAAGAGCTACACTGACCGGCGCTGATCAGAGTTAGAGTTCCAGGTCAGTGACATGGTGCTCCTGAAGGTCTCGCCCTGGAAGGGTGTGATCCGCTTCAGGAAGAGGGGTAAATTGGGTCCCCGATACATCGGTCCGTTCACAGTCACTGCCAGGGTTGGCAAGGTAGCTTAAAGACTAGATATTCCTGAGGAGCTCAATCAGATCCACAACACTTTTCACGTTTCACAATTGCGAAAGTGAATTTTGGATGAGCAAGGCAGTAGTATCATTAGATGACAATCAGGTTGATGAATGCCTGAATTATGTGGAAAGTCTCGTGGCCATTCTAGAGAGGAAAGTGAAGATTCTGCAGAACAAGGAGATACCTTTGGTAAAGGTACAATGGGAGCACTGTAGAGAGTCTGAGTGGACATGGGAGCCGGAGGTTGAGATGTGGAAGCACTATCCGGAGATGTTCACCGTAGCGGACTTCGAGGACGAAGTCTAGTTCAAGTTGGGGAGAATTGTAACGCCCTGACTCTCAGGTATTAATTTTTCAGCTTTATTTTTCATATTGAAAACTCTACTCAACGAGTTGGGGGCCCTGACTCGTCGAGTAGGAACGTTTTTGGCCGCGTGATTAAGTGACCAACTCGCCGAGTCAGAGGTGTGACTCGACGAGTTGGAGCTGGAGGATGAAACCCTAATTTACGGGGTTTTGCACCCTATTTAAAGGGTCCTTAGCCTCCCATACAGCCTCCTTTGAACCTAGAAACCCTAAATCGCCGTTTTTCTCTCTTTTGGTGTGATATTAAGCCTTGTGGTGGATTGTGGAAGGAAGATCATGAAGTACTCAAGCTTGGAACAAGAGGAAGGCTGTAGATCCGAGTTCTTCTTCATCTTAGCATTGGTTTTGAGGTAACAAGTTGTTACGTTGACCTTCTTCTATCTAGATCTATGCATGTATGAGATTAGGGCCACTTTGGCCTTGTGGATATGTTATTTTGGGTATTAGGCGTGATTTGAAGTCGAAACTTCGGATCTAGTCTTATCTTGACATGCAAGATTATAAAGTTCCAGCCTTTAGTGAGTCAATACCTTCTTCATCCCTTAGAATCTCTCTTTAGCTTGATTTGGGCCATTATCACCTTGCATACACGTAAAGTTTGCAACTTTATGTAATAAGTCTGCCTTAGGAGCTCAGATCTACGTTATGAAGCTTTGGAATGGCTTAAAAAGCATCTGAATGGAGAAAAGGACTGAAGGGACTCGACGAGTTGCATGGTCAACTCGGCGAGTCCGATGAATATTGTCGTGCAAGGACTTCTTTATGGACTCGGCGAGTCAGCAGGAAGACTCGGCGAGTCAGCTAGAGTTTTCCCGACTTTTGAACATGCATGAACTCGGCGAATTGTAGGGAAACTCGAGGAGTCAACGGGGGATTTCTCGACTTCTTGAGTTCAGGAAGGACATGACGAGTTGGTGAACTGCACTCGACGAGTCAGGTCCACATGGACTTTTGACCTTGACCATTGACTTGGGTTGACTAGTTAACTTCTGGGGCATTTTGGTAAATTGGAAATTTATGAATATGGTCCTATGGTAATATAGGCGGCGGAGTATGTGGCGCTGATTTTAGAGTTTAAGCTTATCACTTCAGTTCGAAAGTTATGAGGTGAGTTTTCCTCACTATACTCAAGGGTATAAGGCATTAAGTCCGGCCCTTTTGGATTGTTATCCTGATATGATATATGCTTGAGTATTGTATGATCGGTTAGATCAGTATCCTGGTAGATAGGATGGTACATGTTGTTACGATCCGTTAGATCAGTATCCTAGTAGATAGGATGTTATGTGCGGTTATAATCTGTTAGATCGGTTTGTTTTTCTATAGACTTTTATGTGGTTATCTGTTATATATGCACATGTTTGATTGGTGGTTGAGGCTTATCTACTTTGTGTGAAAGCCAATAGGCCTGGGAATTCTAACCGGATGGTTGTGGGCCATGCGTATTCTATCCCGAGGATGATTGGACTTGTAGTATGTGGGCATTCCAACGTGTTGGTTATGGGCCTGGGGTATTCCATCCCGAGGACGATTAGACCCATAGTATGTTGGCATTCCAACCGGATGGTTGAGCGCCTGGGGTATTCCAACCTGATGGTTGACTGAACCCATAGTATGATGTTTGTGATTATATAAGAATTTGTTTGTGTATGGGTACTTTGGGGGAACTCACTAAGCTTCGGGCTTATAGTTTTAGTTTTGGTTTCAGGTATATCAGATGATCGCGGGAAGGCAAAGGTGTGATCGTACAACTCCTCATGTTTATGACTTGTTTCTGGGATACTCTGATATTATACTATTTTGAAAACAAGTTTTGTAATAATATATGGTTTTGAAATGCTTTGAAAAAGTTCAAATTTTGCATGATTTTTATGGATGTTACATATTGTCTCAAGTCTTAACAAAGTAGAAACTCATAGACTACTGATCAAATTCTAGTCCTGTAAAGAAAGTTGAAAATAAGTTTTAATCACAACTAATTTGAGGCACAAAGAGCCACATACAAATATGTTGAAATAAAAGATCAAACATAAACTATATACCAAAACGTAGCATTCACCAAAAAGTGCATGATTTCTTTAGGCACAGAATCTTGGATGTCACACCCCCAAACGAGAACGACGGTAACGTCCGGGGCCGGATGGAGTGACTTCATGTACAGTATCATAACAATTGAATAGTAATGAAACATAGCAACAAAAACATTCATACATTTGGATTTCAAGTATTACATTGTTTACAAACACAATTGATCAAAAGTTGAATACAGATAACTGAAGAGTAAGTAGAACGTGAATGACGATGTCGACCCTCAAGAAGGGTTGAGTACGTGTCTGCTAGATCCCTGAGAATACTAGTCGTTTTGAAAAGCGTCAACTAAAAAGTTGGTGAGTTCATAAGTATTTTTGTATGAAATAGTTTGCACTTGTTTAGAAACGTTCTTGTTGTACTTTGAGAAAATATGATATTTTATATAACAAGAATTGTAAGTCTCGTTCTAAAAACCGTGAATATATGTATGAATGCCCTTTGTTTCTTTTTGTTATACTTGTAAAGAGTGTTCCCAGAAAATCCAATATTTTCATAAAACGTAGTTGTGAGTCTTGTTCCCAAAACCATGTGTAATTGCATGCATGTTTTATACTTTTCTTTGTTTTTATTAGAAAAAGTGTGTTCCTACAAAATCCTATATTTTCTGTATATAAAAGAGTTGTGGTCTTCAAACCCTAAGACCAGAGAGGTGGATTTTAGTTTACAAAGCAACAAAATGTAGTTTGGTGTTTTATAAAAACTAGTAGGATTTCCATTCATAGTAAACCCTTGGTTAATAGAATCATACTCTATGTGAGTCATTACAACCATACTAATACGACGAAACGCTGTCTTGACGTTCTTTAGGCGTCGATTTCTAAAGAAAATTGTCACCCTAGACTGGCCTGTCTAGATGTAGCGAGCAGCTTAAGTGTGGGGGTGTCAACCCCTTATAGATCTATACACAATATCCTGCTCTCCCTCCGGGAGACTTTCGTTATAACTACAAGACTTACATTGTACACTGGGTAGGTACGGTGAAGGAAAATCTCACAAGAGCCTTAACAAGTTTACGCGAATTTCGAGTCCCTTTTTCAAATAAGAAAATAACTTATTTATTTCAAACTGGCGACAGATGCTTTATGACATGCGGTTTTCACCGTCTTAAGAGTTTTTATGGCACACAATTTATGACACGTCAATATTTCGGTCATGAACTGTTTTATCCACGATTTTGGTAAAGTTATCTATAACACTTTTATAAAAATGGGCATTTCAAAAGGTAACTAGATTTAGCATTTGGTATAAAAATAACATGATATCTTGGGTTTTAACCCATCAAAATTGTGAATACAAATTTACAACCAATTTATAAAAATATTTATCTTTAGTAAAAGAGTAAATTCGGAAAATGACCAAAATGTAACGTGAGTTTGAAGAAAATGACCACAAAAATGAAGATTTCAGAAAATGACCACAAGTTCCGCAGAGGGGGTTCTGCGGAACCATAAACACCTCTGCGGAATGTGAACACCTCTGTGGATCTTGGTTCTTTTCATTTTTTTTTCGTTTTCTGATTTTTTTTTCGTTTATTAATATATATTTTTTTAATCACATAAGGTATTATGTGATTATTATGTAAAAAAAATTATTTTCGTTTTTCCTTTTTCTTATTTAATTACCTGTTTATAAAAGTTTTGTGTTTAATAAAAATTATACAAATATTCTATGTTTTTTATAAAATTACGCATACCAGTATTCTAAATAATAAACATACTTTAAGTAGGTTACAAAACATACTTTAGAAAAATTAAACATACAACCTTCATAATAAATATACTTTGAAATAAACTTCATTAAAGTCTATGCGGATCCTCTACAGCTCTGTAAAATCTTTGTTTTTTGATTTTTTTTTTTTAATTTTTTTTTTCGTTTTTTTGCGTTCATTTTCGTTTATTAATATTAATTTTTTTGTAAATACACTAATACCTTATATAATTATTATGTAAAAAATTTGACAACAAAAAGTTAAAAATAATGAAATGTTTTATGTAATACGTTTGCTACTGATGTATGTTTTTCATGTATTTTTGCTGTTTTGTATTACAAATCACTCTCCACAAACACAATGAAAAAACAACTTCTACTGGTAATTGAAACTCACAAACTCACAAAAACCCATTAAAATATGTCTATAACTTCTATTACTAATCCGTAGAGGTGTACACAGATCCGCAGAGGTGTACACTGATCCGTAGAGATGTATACAGATCCGCAGATGTGTACACTGATCCGCAGAGGTGTACACTAATCCGTTGATAACAGTTCTATGGATTCCCAAACAGTTCTGTGGACTGATATTAAACATAAGTTCATTATTTTTAACCTCTTTTTGTCAATTTTTTTACATAAAATATAAGGTATTAGTGTAATAAAAAAAATTAATATTAATAAACGAAAACAAAAAATTAAAAAAAACAAAAAAACGAAAAAATAAAAATTAAAAAACTCAAGATCCGCAGAGGTGTTTCGGTTCTTCAGAGGCAAACGTATTACATAAAACATTTCATTATTTTTAACATTTTTTGTAGAATTTTTTACATAATAATCACATAAGGTATTAATGTATTTAAAAAAATTATATTAATAAACGAAAATGAACGCAAAAAAAAAACGAAAAAACGAAAAAAAAATTAAAAAAATAAAAAAACAAAGATTCCGCAGAGCTGTAGAGGATCCGCAGAACCTTCAATGAAGTTTATTTCAATATATGTTTATTATGAAGGTTGTATGTTTATATTTTCTAAAGTATGTTTTGTAACCTACTTAAAGTATGTTTATTATTCAGAATATTGGTGTATGTAATTTCATAAAAAACATAGAATATTTGTATAATTTTTTATTAAACACACAACTTTTATAAACGGGTAATTAAATAAGAAAAATGAAAAACGAAAAAAAAAAAATTACATAATAATCACATAATACCTTATGTGATTAAAAAAATATTAATAAACGAAAACAAAAAAACAAAAAAAAAACGAATAAAAAAATGAAAAAAAAAAAAAAAAAAAAAAAAAAAAAACCAAGATCTGCATAGGTGTTCACATTCCGCAGAGGTGTTTATGGTTCCGAAGAACCCCCTCTACGGAACCTGTGGTCATTTTCTAAAATCTTCATTTTTGTGGTTATTTTCTTCAAACTCACCCTACATTGTAAATCACGTATTTATGTTTTGCGCCTTGTTACCGGTTTGAAAGTTTTGAATGACGATATTTTCCTGTTGATTTTTATGATGATACACAGGATAAAAATTCTTTTTCACAACTATTTGTTCCAATTTTTAACACAATATTTAAGATGCATACGATTACCCAACGGTTAAACACATTGCACTTGGGTACATATAAATGTCCAATGGTTAAACGAGATTGACTTGTATCCTCCCCCAAAAACATGAAAAATACAAAAAATAAGGGGGTATGAAGCTCACCTTGGTTTGGTTTGGTTTGGTGGATGATTTGAAGAGATGTTGAGAAGTTTTCAAGCCTAAGCACTTGAAGAGTTTGATAAACTCTTTGAAACTTAGTATATCGTAAGAGTATTAACACATAATATTATGTGTAAATAGGATGAAATAAACAAAATAATATGTAGAATCACTAGCCAAGCTCGAAATACTTACAAGGATATGGGGATGATACTTGAAGGATGTTGAACTTGAAAAATCCTAGGTTGGTTCGTGAGAGTGTTTTGAAGTGTTTGTTAAGTGAAGTAAGGGAGGGATTTATGAGAGGGTATGGATTGATTGGAGAACAAGAATGAGGGAATTGTGAGGTCTAGTAAGGATGTTCTCGTTCAAATAAGAGAAGTAAAGTTGATGTGAAGTTTGCTTTGAGGATTGTTGGTTGCTTTCTGGATATATGTTGGGCAATACATAGAGAACTGTGAATTTGCATGGGAAATAGAATGAATATCATATCCCAAAGTCAACTTTTATTGTCTTTTTCCTTCCCTAATCCATAAACCCCCTTAAAATACTTTAATATGAAGTTGTTTTCATTTTGGGGAGGTCCATGGGATGGTTCACGGTTTCTATATATTCCTTTGAATGTGTTTTCACTCAAGGTGTGGTCCACTAAGGAGTTTTCGTCCAACCATTGATTTCCTAAGGTAGTTTACGCCCAAACTTTGATTCCCTAAAGTGTTTACGCCCTATCATGGGTTCCCTAAGGTGTTAACGCCCAAAGATTGGTTCCCTAAAGTGTTTACGCCCTAGCACGGGTTCCCTAAGGTGTTTACGCCCAAACATACCCCATTAAAGGTGTTCACGGCCAAGTAAGATCCACTAAAGGGTGTTTACGGCCATCTATGGTCCAATTGAAGGGGTTCATAGTCTTGGATGGTTCCCAGGAAGGTGTTTATGGTCTTAGTTAATAGAAAACTCAAATATGTTGGCCTTATAGTTCGAGTGTTCAAGATTGTGGCACAATTACAAGTTATTGTGTTAACATCATTTGATCCTTGTTTAATTGCATTGTTTACTTAAGACTTATTGCAGCTTGAAATCCAATTTATTTGTCACATTTTGCCTTGCTTAACTTGTTTACTTTCAAGAAGTTACCTTATATATGATTCCTAAAGTGTATACTTCCATGTACGAGCATCTATGCCCTTTTAGTTTTCAAGGTTTTCATTGTATTAGGGTTACAATTTAGACTTTGCTTGATCCAAATATTTCGGGATGTCACATTGGATCTTTTTCCTAACAATTGTAATAATATGATTCCAATAATTGTTTTATAACTGCCAATGCCACAACTTCATGCTCTGAATGCATTTATGATGAATTCAACATTAATGTTGGCTGGCACCATTAATTTTTGACACACAAAGTGTACAAAAAGTCAATCAAAAAACTTTATAAAAGAAAGAACAAGGAAAAAATGGAATTGAAAGCATGTTTGAATGGAATGGTAAACCTCTCTAAGATGCATTATAGATGAACTGGTCTCATTATGGTTAAGGATTCCATCGCTAGAGTTGCTTCTCGATGCATCTATTTCACGGTTTTGAACCTCTTTTCCACGAAGAAGAAATCATCCAATTGGAACTCCTCTCACTTCTTAAAATATTAGGAAATAGAAAATCTATTAATATAAGGAATTGTTGGAATGGAATAAGAAATGCAATGGAATGAGTCATAGATTAGAAAATGAAATACTTTAAACACATATCATCAGATTCTAATTACCACTTACTTTTGAAACCATAGAGCAAAAATGAAATTCTTTAAACACATGTCATCAAATTCTATTTACTGAAATATGTAAAACTTGCTTAGAAATCGTATAACAGATGATTTTTGCATAGACAAGAAAAAAAATATTATTATGACCCGTAATTTACAATAAAAAGAACAATAAAACACATACGATGTTCCTCAAAACATATTTTAAACAGAAATACATATAAGAACATAACCTATATTCAAGAAAGTAAAATAAAAAAAGATACATACCTCTAAAATACATAAATATTCGGATTTCAATCGATTCAAATTAAATCCTCAAGCTAGGTCCTAATATGGAGAAGAAATTCATGAAATCAGGAAATATGTTCAAAACAATTAGTAACAAAATGCCTAAACAACATAACATGATAGATGATTTATGCATAGATCGTAAAAACATAGAAATATTATTATGACCAGTAATTTAAAAAAAAAAAAAAAAAAAAAGATTGTTCATATGAAAGAGCACAATATCATCATTTTGAAGCTTCCAATACTCCATAGATCTATAAATGCTTGAAAATTCATCATTCCATCATTAAAATTTAAAAAATCTTGTGTAGTACCTTTCAGAAACAGAGAAAAGTACATGGGTCAAGATGATCATCTGGCTTTGCTTCTCCTTCGCTTCTTTTAGAACAAATTACCTGACATGCATGCTTATTTCCTTTAGGAACAAAATAATGGATTTAATTCGTACATGCATTTATCGCTTTGAATTTATGAGCGACATACACTGTAAAGGGGGAGAAAGAGACGATAGTCAATCTCCATAACCAAAAAGAAAAATAAAAGATTATTGATGAATACCTGGAGATTGAGAGAAGCAACAAATATATAAACAAACCTCAAGGGATTTCCCCCTCAATCTGATACCGAGGAGAAAGAAGCCTCGATTGTGAGGACTACCAGGTGAAAGTTGCATTTAAGGTTCTGAGTTTTTAGACGTAGTAGAGAGAGCGTGTGTTTACATAGAAAAATTAAAGATTTCAAATGAGGGAGGGTAGAGATATTCATCTATAACGAGGGATTTAATTGAGATATAAGTAGTCACAACGTGTGACTACATTTGATGGTGGTGGTAAATAGAGGTACATGCTCACGTTTAGGGTTTTTATTAGAGGGAGCAAAGAAATATGGAGGAAGGATGTGAGAGAGAGAGAGAGAGAGAGACGATGGAGAAGTTCGAAGAAGGATTCGAAAGCAGCCATATTTGTTGAAATCTCAGTATTCAACCTAGACTCAATCAAATTAAAGAGACAGAAGAATTCTTCTATGCATCAAATATTTTTACCTTCAGTTATAAAATTTGGATTATTTTAAGACAAAACTGCAAAAATGGTCCCTGAGGTATGCATTTTTTTTGGGGTTTTAGTCCAAACCCCGACTTTTTTTGGCTTCGTGGTCCTTTTGGCCATGTTTGTACGTAAATTTGGTCCCTCGTAAAATTGAAACGACTGTAATGCCCTTCTTATATATTTTTTTTATTTTTTTTCTATTTAATTTAAGTGAAAAAGAAAATAAATAATTAATTTGGGTCTCTCTCTCTCTCTCTCTCTCTCTCTCTCTCTCTCTCTCTCTCTCTCTCTCGTGGAAGCCATTCTCACGGCATCACCACCCAGTTATGATTTAGGGAATTTAAGATTGCTTCAAGATATTTAAATGCCAAATTGATGGCTTAAACAAACATTTGTGAAGCAAAATTACTAAAAATCAATGAACACAACTAAGAACTACACGTAGCATCAAAAGATCAATCAGACAAAAGATCAAACACTTGGTGGGCATCAACTACACACCCAAACACACACACACACAAACCAACCTCCTCCATGTCATCTTCATCACATCACTTGCAGAAAAAAAAAAAAAAAAAAAAAAGCAGAAAAAATTCACTCCTATTCCCACTTCCTTCTTCTTCTTCTTCATTTCCGGCCATTGACTCCAGTAACAATTTTTTTTCCAGTCAAGACTCTCCCAAACTTCTGTCAATACGTTCTCAAAAACATCATAGAACACTCTAATTGTTCTCACTTCCTTCTTTAAGAATTTACAGATAACAATACACCCACTAATGAAGAAGAAGAAGAGAGGGTGGGGTTACAATTGTTTTTTCTCATTCTAACAGAGACTAAGTCGGAGGAGGAGAGGTCATTGTTTGAAATCTTCAAACCCCATCTCTTCATCTCTGACCCCCTGTACTCTTCTCATTCAGACCCGAAACCCAAAATCAAAGGGGAAATCAGATGGTTTTTGTAGCCTTTTACTCCAAACCAACAAAAATTCATGTATAAGGGTTGGAAAAAGAAAAGCATACATATAGATCTTCAACTTGTTTACATAAACTGATTTCACTCGTAATTGATGTAACCATCCTTTGGAGCTCCAAATCCTTGAGGTTTTTGTCCATGAGATCAGCCAACCAAGATCCAAATCCTTGATGAACCCATTGATGGTGAACTTGTAATGATACAATGTGTGGGGGTAGGATCGAATGTGCTATGGTGTCGGAGGCTGAAGCTGAGCGGCGATTCAATGTTTTCCAGTAGCAGTTTGTTAATGGTGGTCGAAAGTGGTTTAGGGTTTTTCTTTAAAATTGTGATTCTTTCTTGTTACGATCACAAAAAGAGGAATTGTGTTCTTAAAGAGAGAGAGAGAGAGAGAGAGAGAGAGAGAGAGAGAGAGAGCGAGAGAGAGAGAGAGAGAGGGTGGGCCTTTTCTTATTTTATTAATTATTAAAATAAAAAAATTAGTATTAGATTTAAAAAGAAATGAAAGAAAAATGAAAAATAAATACCCCAAGGGTATTACAGTCATTACACTATTCAGAGGGACCAAAAACACAATGAAACTAGTTCAAAAGGACCATGAAGCCAAAAAAGTCGAGGTTTGGACTAAAACCCCAAAAAAATGCATACCACAGGGACCATTTTTGCAATTTTGTCTTATTTTAAATATAATATTATTTTATTGATGGTTATTTGTACTATTAGCTTAATGATTTTGACGTTTTAAAAAAAATATATTATTATTATATTCAATCTATTTATAAAAATAATGAGATTTCTTTATAAGATAGTATATATATATATATATATATATATATATATATATATATATATATATATATATATATATATATATATCCTTCCTAATAAATGAAAATAATTTTATCAAATGTCATTCTCTCATTAACTTACACATGTCGTTTTTTGGTATTTTTGAATAATTGTTTTTTCCATTTGTCATTTTTATCATTTTTTTTTCTATTTTCTTAATTAAAATATCATATTTACACCACAATTAATAATTGCCTTAATTGAAAATACTAGTATTCATATATTATTTAATATGTTCCTTTTAAATTCAAATTTCAAATCTAAAATTTCAAATTTAAACATTTTTTTTGTTTAAACTTACATATTTAATTTTTTGTTTTATCAAACTCGTATAACATATGGGTCTTACACCTAATATATATATATATATATATATATATATATATATATATATATATATATATATATGGTTAGGTTATTTTGTTTTCACTATCTATTGTGTGCATGTATGATTGATTTTAGACCAATCATTTTAGTTATTTTAAGAAAGTAATTAATGCATATTACATGTTGAAGATATAATGAACCATAATTAACCAAGGAACCAATCTTTTTATCAACTTTTAAAACTTATTTTTTATCAAAAAAAACTAAAAATACAGAAATTCATAACTTTTTATCCTTTTTCCAATGATATAAAATTCGAATTTTTTTTACGTCAAATTCACAATGTGAATCTTTGAAAATTCACAACGGGAATCCGGATTCACACGGTGAATCCGAAAAATATTTTTCACATTCACAATGTTAATATATGAATTTAGATATTTTTAGATTTTTTTTCGATAAAGAATAAGCTCTAGAAATTGAAAAAAAGATTTGGTTCCTTGAAGAACCAATAATTATATATATATATATATATATATATATATATATATATATATATATATATATATATATATATATATATATATATATATATATATACAGTGGCGAGTCTAGAACGTAAAACGACATGGTTTACTATTAAAATGATATCGATAAAAAAAAAATACTAGTTGTGAGTTTGGGTCGGGTCAAATCGTATAAGCAAAAAAAATAAAAATTAAAGCTCTTACAATTATACCGGACAAATATATATTGATATAGTTTCACAATTATATCATTATTAATACCTTTAAAACATAAACGAATCTAAAATAAACTAGTTAAAAACCAGATTAGTTAAAAAAAAAAAAAACCTATTTCGGTTAAAACCGACGTTTGTTCATCTCCACCTTGGATAGATTATTTATTTGGGCTATTGAAATATAAAATATAAGCTTTAAAAATCTTGATTTATATATATTTTCTTTTGCCAAAACAATAGGGTAGTTCACTAAACATAATTAAGGTAGGTCACAATTTTCGTTTCTCTATACTTCTTATTAAAAAAAAATAAGGTAGGTCAAGTGATCTACCTTTATAATATGTGGACTCGCCACTATATATATATATATATATATATATATATATATATATATATATATATATATATATATATATATATATATATATATATATATATATATATATTGATTAAAAAAGTAAAGTACATTACTATTTCTTGCAATTTGCCTTTTTAATTTCGCTAAACCAAACTGCATATCTATTAACAACCATGAAAAACAAACATCTAATCCGTGCAATCTTAATGCTATTCTTCTTATCTTGTATGTATTTATTAAGGACTTGTGTTTATTTTTCCATGCAAAGCTTACCATGATACAGAGTCATTCAGAAGACCTTCTATGAGTAGAGAAGCCAAATTGTCAAAATACGTGTCCAAAAAAAAATGTAAATCATGTTTAAGGCATTTGAGAAAAACTAATATAGTGCCAAAGAAACAAACCACACCTTAATTAAAAATACACAAAATATTAAATACGAACGGCTGAAGTTTTAATGTGGTTCATAGATAATGAATTACTTAAATGAAACTCGCGATGAAATGCATCTCCAAGATCAATCAATAATGATAATCGAATTTTTCATAGTAGGTAAACCAGATTCATCCACAGCCTATAAGCATTAAACAAAATGCAAATAAACATCATTATCATTGAATATTGCTACGTAAAATGTAGAATGACAAATTTTCTGAAACTTAATTACCTCCTTTTTAACTTTGACTTCCTTTTTAACTCTGGGGGCTTCATTAGCCGGGGGATGATAAAGTGGGCCAAGTTCTGTGTTGCAAGCATACGATCCAAAGCTTAAGTCTTGGGGCAAAATTAAATGATCATTACTTTACTTTACTAATAATAGTATAGTATATTCAATTTGGTTGACAAATTTCCTTTGTTTTGGCATGCTAGTTGATTTTTGTTATTAAACTGTAATAAACAAGGAAAGTGATAATTATGTAACAACTAAAATTTTAGACTCACCCTTCTTAACGGCTGCTTCGACAGCAGAACGAGGGATGATTGAATCAGGGATGAAGCTTCTACTAAGAGACTCTTGTATTTCATATTGAGCTTCCATCAAGTCTTTCATGCCATTATGCAAATTCTTCATCATTCCTTCCAACTCCATTTTTGCTGATTTCATAACCGATACCTGAAAAATACGAAATCAATCAATAACTAGAATTTGATTTTGAGTTCGATTACGTTAAAGCCAAAGATTATAAAGAGTTATTCAATGAAGCATGATTAATATATAAAATCCAAATGTATTAATGATAATTAGTTTATATTTGTGAAACATACTGTGTATTGAGCAACCTCAATACCCTCCCTAGCAAATGCGACTTCATCTAGATCTAAAATTTGGTTGTCTAGCATGTCACGATGTTCTTCTAACCTGGCAAGAATGATAAGAATGAGGAAACCTTGTCCATGCATAAATGAAATTTAGAGTAAATTATAAATTTTGGTTTTTATGCTTAACATAAAAATTGCAAGTTGAGTCCAGAATTTGAAATTGTCTCAATGTTGTCTTACATTTGTATTTTTGATGTGGACATTGTCCTTGTGTTCTACTCTTAATTGCATGTTTAGTTTAAATTTTGAAGTCGTTTTATAAGGGTCAGAGGTCATATCCGCAACATAATACAAACCTAAGGACAATATTGGAACGATCTAGAAATTTGGAGTTAAGTTGTGATTTTTTGTAAAGCATAGGGACCAAATTTATAAATTCCAAAGCTATAAAGGAATTGTCAAGTTCTAAATAACCAAAAAGTAATCATTTTCTATATATATGACCAAAAATTATTTATATGGGTGTCATATAAAGTAATCTTACATTCTTGTCTGTTTGATAAGTCCCTTTGCCCTAGCTTTGAAAGCTTCTTGAGCTGGACCAGTAGGAGTTCTTTTGATCTCATTTTCACATCTAGCAAGTTCTCTATTAAGTCGCTTGATTTTCTCATTCACCTTCGCATTTCTTAAATTGATCTAGATAAGAGATAACAAGTAATCAAACATCTATTCATATGTATAGTTAGAATAAAAATAGTATTTAATACATCAAACAATTAAGATAAATACCAATGGAAATGATTAAATACAAAAATAAAAACCATATTAAACATATATAGCGAATACAATACAATACATGGAGAGAGAGAGAGAGAGAGAGAGAGAGAGAGAGAGAGAGAAGAACAATACCCGACCCTTTTGAAGGCCAAATGTCTTCATCTCGTCTACTTCAAACTTCTTGCTGTTTTTCTGAAATTTCTATATACGTACGAACCCTAATTTAACAAAAATACAGAAAAAACTTACATGGATCTCTGATAATCTTACAAAAATAAAGGCTAGAAGAAGCACAAATCCAATATAATCAACCACAAGATTATAAAATGGACAGAAATTATATTAAGATTTGAAATGCTTTGAACAATGAAAACCCTAGCATGCAGCGGTATAGTATTTGTCACTCACCGATGAAAGAAAATATCAAAATTCTTTGAATAATGAAAACATTCCCCCCGAGCTAACACGATTTATATACCAACCGAAAACAAAGAAACTCTTTCTTCTACAAATACAATATATACGTTCTCAATTATAGCACGTACAAATAAATGAATAACAAGTACAAACCTTTTATACATGAACTCATTTAAAATTTAAAATTTTGCTCGACTAATCATTATAATGAAAACAAATCAAAGATAGGGTCCGAAGAATCCAGGAGTTGATAGTTATGTGATTTGTTTCAATAACGAATTTATTTCTTTTAAAGTCAAAACCAAGAATTTCTTATCACATACATCAAAAAGATTAGCTGTTCAAGAAAAAACTACATCACAAAGATTACAAAACTAACCTACATAGAATTAAAATACATCAAAAATATTAGCTGTTAAAAAAAAAACAAACAGCACAAAGATTATCAAACTAACCTACATAGAATTAAAATAAATAGACATTAGATCTTCTCTTCTTATTCTAATAAAAAAAAAATCATTCATTTCACTTCAATGGCCAAAATATTATTTTCTTACTTTAATTAAAACCTCTTTTCACGAAGGTAATGGCAAGAAATCAGGAAAAAATCATTTCCAAATTAGAATCAGGTGGCCTATATGGCTAGGTGTGATGACTCAAATAAAAAAATGTATAAATATATATAATTTTACTATATTATTAAAATAATGTAATGGTGATTAATTCGGAGTAATTGAGTTTAATTAAGAAAAATAATGAGGCTTGTCACCTTCAGTAAAAGAATTAAATTCGAGCAAATGAAGGGGTTTCATCAGTTATAAACTTAGGCATTATATATTGCTTGAGAAATCGAATGAAAATCTCATTGGAATTGCAAAAAACGGTGAAGCAACGAAGGAGAAATTGGAGCTAAAAATTCTTAAAATTTTTGGAGCTTTCTAGCAAATTAAGGTATGATTCTTTGATTTTAGCTTGGTATAGTCCTTTTATTAGGTTTATACATCTATACTTCGTGTTTTGGTTCCATTTAATGTCTCTAATCAGGCCACTAGGTGTTTAATTGATGATGATTTTGAAGTGTTTTGATTTTTGGTACACTACAAGGAACGAGGCCTATACAGACGACTTTTTTTACACATTTTCAGACGACATGTCGTCGGTAAAACCTATACAGACGACTTGTCAACTGTACAAAGTTGTCGCTATAGCTTCGTCGGTAAAAGTCAAAAATGTTGTCAATATAGATGTCGTCGGTACAGATCCACCTATCCAGACGACTTGTCGTCTATACCTGATCGTCGAGAAAGATTTTTGAGGTAAAAAAAGTTTTATTAAAAGAAATTAAAATTTTCATGCAGATCGCCATGTTGGATTCTTACTCTATAGAGATGACTTGTCGTCTGCATAGAGTTTCAGAAAACTATGTCATTTCGGTTTTCTACAATATCGAATAAAAATAAATCAAAATTCAATTTGCTGTACCCTATACCGACGACTTGTCGTCTGCATAGAGTTTCAGATGACCGCGAAAATTTTTGTCTTTTCCGCCTAAGTTGTCCAGACGACTTGTTGTCTAGATACCTTTTAAGGTCAAACAGATCTGGTCAAAGTAGTCAAACGTTTTGGCGACTACTTGTCGTCTGCAGAGCCCACCTTTTAGCGACGACTTTTGTCGTCGGGATAAGTGTCGTCGTGATAGCCTGTTACTCTTGTAGTGGTAAAAAGCTTGAATTCATATAGATTCGATTTCTAAAAATATGGGTACATGTTAGTAAGAAGTCGAGATGATTAATGGTGGTTTTATAAATTAATTTTATATAAATTCTCAAGTTTCAAAGTATTTAAAAGTGGCAAAAAATAATGATTTTTTCAGGTAGAGAAGAGACGATTTTCCGATCTGTTTCTTTTAAAAACATATGTTTGTGTAACTTATTTTTAAATGAACAAATTACTGAAATAGTCCCTGTGGTTTGGCTAAAGTTGCGTTCTTTCTTAATTTGATTATTTATGGTCTCACACAAGTTATTCAGAAGCCCATCACAATGAGCCCTCCCTACAATATAAATAAAAATTTATGTGATAAAGTGAATCATTTGGTAACAATTAACCCAACAAAATAAAACAAACCTGTGAAGTGTGCCCTAGACCAATGTTGAGGTGAAATAGCTTTAACCCATTCATAGCAGTCATTGTTTAGCTTTCTTAAGTCTTCCATAGCATGGTTGAATTCTTGTATTGTTGTTGTACTTGCACAGTTCCACAACATGTCCTGAAACACCTTTCCCCTCCACATTTTCTTCATGTTTTCATGAATGTGTCGCAGACAAAACCTGTGTTCTGCACATGGATATAATGTACCATTTGCTTGCAACAAGCCATGTACAAAAAGTAAACAACATTAGATGTGATGTATACAATGTACAATAAGAACCAAGTCCATTGAAATTACTTACCTTCTGTCTGTCAGATATAAAGGTAAAGTTGGAATTAGCTTGCAAATCAATGTCATCACCCAAGCACCTTAAGAACCAAATCCATGAATTTATATTCTCAGCCTCTACGACAGCATATGCCAAAGGATATGTACAATTATTTCCATCAAGACCCTAAACATAGTGAAGGAGTTAGTAATTTAAATAAAATGGAATAAAATGACACATTATATGTGTTTACATCTTACCACTGCTGTGAGTATCATTCCAGGATAAGGCCCTTTCATAAAAGTCCCATCCAAACCAAGGTAATCTCTTTTACCAGCTAGAAAACCTTTCTTTAATGGCCCTAGACAGATGTAAATCCGTTTGAAAGTTCTAGTCTCAGAAGCTGGGTTTGGCTCACTTTCAACCTTTATCTTAATTGTTGTCCCTAGGTTTCGAGTGCGAAGTTCTTGAACATAGTCTCGTACTGTAGTATATTGCCCTACATAATCGCCCCTTACATGATTCAATGCTTCTGTTTTAGCCCTAAATACCTTCATCTTTGAAATATCTACCTGGTATTCACGTTGAAGTTGTTCTTGTAAAGATCGTTTAGGGACTATAGGGTTGCTTTCAATCTACTGCACTATTTTCTTTGCCAAAAACTTGTAGGTACAAGCTTTCACATTTCTTGTTTGTAGACATCTATGATCTTTTTCGTAGGTCTTGATCTCCCAGTCAACATCTTGTTCCCACTTGCTAGCATAAAGTACCCATGGACACTTGTTTTCTTCACTTTCTTTATTGCTTTGATTGGGCCCACATGGATCAAGTTGACCAAGGTCTGGGATAGTACCTTTACAAATTGTTCTCACTATGTTTTTGTCATTTTTTTTATGAAGTCTAGTTCCCTCCTTGTCTCCACAGCATGTTGTCTTATTGCATCTTTCAATTCTTCAGATGAGGTGAATTTTTGGTACACATAGAATTGATCACTAACTCTTGCTTCACTGTTTTCCATTTCCCTTCGGATTACCTTAATTGATTTTCTTCTCCTGTTGTTCCCACCTTCATCAGATGATGACTCATATACGAATACCTCATTGTTTACAACCTCAATATCATCAATTTCCCTTGTTTTTGTTTCCTTGACATTTGACCCTCCAAGATCACCCACCCACTCTATATCTTCATCAATATTTAACAAAAACTCATTCATGTCTATCTTAGGTTCATCTAAGAGGTTATCTAAGTCTACTAAGAACTCACTATCATCACTATCACCACTATCACCACTATCATCAACATCATCTCTATTGTCACTTTCATGAGTAATCCCTCCAGGTTCTTCATTTAGAATTTCATCAAATATACCTTGTGTTTCACATTGGGCATCAATTTGGTCACTTTCAGTTTCTTTTGTTGGCACAACATCTGGTTTACTTGATCCAATACAATCCCCTAACTTGAAGGTTGATCAACGACTTCTTCTATCCTAACTTTACTAGGAGTAGAAGACATTGTATATGTATGCAACACTATTTTACCATGTTCAACATAAACTTCAATCAGTTTATGTTTACCCACGTATGTACCCAAATGGTTAATGTCACTGTCACTAGCCAATGCAAACAACCCAAAGTCGAAATCTGAAAAGGGTCTTTTGAAGTGGTAATAAAACAACTTACCCTCCTCAACACAGCCTAGGATCTCCATCATCTCATCAGTATCGTGTACACAAAACTCATCAATGTCCAATAGATCAACGTATCTTTCTTTGCCCTTGACGTACCTCCTTCCAGGAAACTTCGTAAACTCTCCACCATAGAACAATCTGATGGAGAAGATAGTTGGATAACCAACTGTAAAAGAGAAAGCTTCAACTTATTAGCTTGAAATTTGTAAGTGATAAATTTAACGTTTGAAAATAAGGGGTTACCGTAATGTTTTTTAACGTCTATTTGTTCCATGTTTGCTCTAATCCTCCAACCCGCCATTGTTACTTCGATGATTCTTGCAAAATTTTGAGGAGTTAGGATTTCTACTCGATTTTGATGAGTTAGAGATTAAGTGAGAGACAGAGAGAGAGGGAGGTGATCGTAAAATGATCGGAATGAAGAAACAATTGGCATTGCATTTAGGCGCCATGTATAAAATGACGAAAATACCCCTCATGTGCGAAGCACGTATGGGGACTTAACGTTTGGAATTGACGACTAACGGACCCAGGGACCAGGCGGGTAATAAAAAGAAAATGTGGGGATTGTCCGAGTGCAAAACAAAATATAAGGACCAAACGCGCAACTTTAGTCGAACCATAGGGACTATTTCAGTAATTTGTTCTTTTTAAATATTTAAGATACAAAAATAAGCCAAAACTATTTGTAGCAGATGTAGGCATTTCCACTTGGCCTCTTGTTCGAGGCCTGTTACCTGGAATTTTAAGATCATTACCTCTGGTTTTAATGAGATGAAATTTTAAGAAGAGTTCGTCTAGTTTTAATGAGCTGCTAATTCTTTCCATGTTACTTAATTTCGAATGCTTTCACAAATAGTCCCTGAATTGTTAAAGACTTGACAATTTTAATTTCTTTTAAATCTCGTGTGTTTAGGATGGAAACGGAAGTATCAAAAAGGGTTTTATAAGCATGTTGGTTATTATTATTATTATTATTATTATTATTATTGTTATTATTATTATTGCTGTCTTTTTAACTATATTTTCTTGTGTTTTAAAGGTTTAAATATTTTGATTTTTATATATAATTTTGAAGGGTCAAATCTTATTAATATGAGAATTCGCAAAGAAAAAGAAAAAAAAGATAAGAATATTTTTATTAAAAATGTTACGAACAATTTAATTAACGTCATGAAGTGATTATTGATTGGCCGAATGAGACATATGTGTGATAGAACCGAAACGAGCACGCAGGATGTTTTCTAGGACGATTGCCTTAGAAAATTTGTTCGTCGGATGTAGGGTGGAAATTAACAATAAAGTTTCGATTAAGACTTATCAGTTGCAAGCTGAGTTTTTTCGTTTTGTGTGGTTGCTCGCACATAAATGTTTATCATGCGCTTATTATGTGGATTTTATTTATTTATTGACAGTACGTTTTATAATAAGTATGGTTGCGTTCAAATGTTATTTTGAACTTTTCATCTACTGTGTGTGTTTTTGGGTGGCATGTTTAGTAGGAAAGGGTGGGGTGTTTCATCGTCGTGAGCATGACGGATGTATGTGATCGGCGGGGATGAGAATTGAGAATTATACTCATTTCCTTGGATGTTAAAAATACTTTAGTACAATGGATGATGAGTTGTCTCAAGGATAAGGGAAATGAACATTTGGTTCATTCTCTGGAAAATTAATTGTTCCCCTAAATTATGTCATCAGGTGATATGTTTTGTTATATGATTATTGAATGTATATGATAAAAATATTTGTTTTTTTAAGTGATGGACATGTATGTGCAACACGAACTCACTAGGCCCTATGCTTACCCTTTTAGAAACTTTAAATGTGCGCAACCCAGGAAACTATTAAACAACTGACAGTAAGAAGGCTAGGGAGAAGGATTGATCAACAAGACGAAAAAGGAGTTCCACAAAGACGTAACACCTAGAACTCTTCAGTTGTAGACTATATTTTATTTTATTTGCTTCCGCAATAGTTTTAATCAATGGTTAAGTTTTAGAATTGATCTTGGGAGATGTTCGGATAGTTATATTTTCATATTTATTATCTTGAAAATTGGGGTGTTACAACTTTGTATCAGAGCCTGGTTTAAGCAGGTTAGGTGTTTCTGTAAACACTTAAGCTTAGACGGGAGGAGCGAGAGGTAACCTAACAACTAAATTAGACCACATATCACTTGTAGGTATAATGTGTTCAAGGATATTTGGAAGGTTTGTTAGGGTCATACCGGAGGAAGAACGTATCCCAGTTTGAGCATATTTAGAGAACCTGGAGATGTACCAGAAATTTCGTTGATCCCTAATGTGAGTCGTGGACATGGCCAAGGAAGAGGAGGAGGCAGGGGTAGAGGAAGAGGGCGAGGAGCTATAACAGCACCGATAGTTGCACCGTCTGGCTAGGGTAGCTTCGGCTCCCACCGTGGTTGGGGTCGAGGTCGCAGAAGGGGTCGGGCGACAAACATGATCACTAGAGAAGAGTTGGCTGATGAGATTGCTCAGGCGATTCAAGCCACATTTCCAAATGTAGTTGATCAGGCACGAGATGCAATAATGAGTGAGTATGAAGATAACTTGGGTGGGGGTAAAGAGGACTACGAGTATAGTACACCGAATTTAAATCCTGACCCAAGCATTGCACAACCCAAAAGGCATAATGACAACCATGATCGTCGGGGTTGTAGTTACAAGACGTTCATGAATTGTAGTCCACCTGCACTTAATGGAGAAATTGATCCCATTTTTTCATTAACGTGGATCATGGAGATTGAGGGAACATTTGATACTAGCAAGTGTGCGGATGAGGACAAGGTGATTTATGCTGCAAGAATGTTAAAAGGGGAGGCTATACATTTGTGGGGTATGGTGAAAGAAGTTAGGGGGCGTGATGCGGCCAAGAGAATGACATGAGATGAGTTTACAAAAATCTTCAAAGAAAAGTTTTGTCCTCGAATGGAGATCAAGCAGTTCGAAGAAGAATTCTTGAGATTGGAACAAGGGAATATGACAGTGAGAGAGTACACTACCAAGTTCACTGAGGAAGCTAGATTTGCAATTTTTATGTGTCTACGGAGGAAAGGAGGGTTGAGAGGTATATTTGGGGACTAAAAACCGCCATTTGTGAATTTGTAGAACTTCAGAAACCAGGTACCTTCCAGTTTGTTGTAGACGTCGCAGAAGGCTGAGAGCAAGAAAAGAATCGTCAAGGTGAGAATAAGGATTTAGGAAAAAGGAAATTGGAAAGTTCAAATACATACTCAAAGAAAGGCAATACTTCTAGTTCAAATTGTAACTATGAGCAACAATCTGAGATAGAACAATGTAATTTATGCAAATGATTCCATAAGGGCGAGTGTAATATGAACCAAAGAACTTGCTACAAGTGTGGAAATATAGGACACATCGCTTCAGATTGTAAAATGGGGAAAGTATGTTATGGGTGCGGGTCCCCAGATCACATTAGGTCAAACTGTCCTCAAAATAAGGGTAAAAATACCAATGCATGATGACAGAGAAAGAGAATCGGCCGGGAGATGAAAAGGCAGAAACGAAAGAACAAAAGGAAGAGTTTTCCTTATGACAGCTCAGGAAGCTCAGGATACGTCGATATAATGACAAGTATTTTCTTAGTAAGCTCCATGCATGTGAGGGTGTTATTTGGTTCGAGTTCAAACATTTTTTTTCTTTACTTTTTGTAAGTGCCTAGATTGGAATGCAAAAGTTTCTTTAGAAACAATAGAGTATTTTGATTATTATTTGATTTAAATAGACAGTTGTTTTGCAACTCTAAAACTTGTACCCATAACATTATGAGATATTGATATCATGATACGAACGGATTGGTTATCAAAAACCAAGTTAAATAGATTATAAGAAGAAAACTATTCAGGTGTAGGTGCCACATAGGGGAAAATAATATTGTATGTATACCAGTTGTAAGAGAGTTCTTGAGAGCCCTATTGGTTAGCACCAACAAGGATGAAATAATTTATTTAGCAGTTACAAGACCTGTAAGGTTTTATTTGACATAGTACATCACCGTGGGGTGTAACGATATTGTTCGTCACAAAGAGCGATGGGACGATGTAAATGTGCATAGATTACCAAGAGTCAAAGAAGGTGTGAGATCTTTACTGACTACAAGAGTGTCAATTTCATGGTTGATCATATATGATTGAACATGAGGCAAGAAGATGAGTAGAAATTCTAAGAGACTGTGACTATGAGGTATTATATCACCTAGGGAAGGATAAGATTGTCACTTATGCTCTAAGTCATAATCTAAGGAAGGTATCAAGTAAGATTCAAAATGATGAAAATTGATGTAATTGTTAGTTTACTGGGTGGACGGAAGAAGAGTCAAAAAGAATCCATGGTAGAGGATAAGCGGAAAGTTTTTAGATTTGTTTAACTGGTGTATGATGACACATTTAGTGGAGACATGGGTGTATGATAGTCGAGAACATAAAGGGTGTGTTGTGACCAACGGAGATAGGATTTGAGATGTTATTAATTTCCTTGGATATTTAAATGATTGAGCATAATGGATGTATTTTGCCAAGTGGGAAGGGAAGTGGACCATTGGTTCTTTCTCTGGATATCTGAAATGTTCCCTTTAAATCGTGTCATCGGGTGCTGGAGAAGTTAGTTATGTTGTATATTGATGAGATAATTCAGTTATATATTTTTGGTTGGAACTGTGTTGGAATGAGGTAAGGGAAAAACAAATGGTTAGACTCGAGCTTGTCCAACAAACTACCAGTAAAATTTAGTAAATTATGGATAAATGGAGGATGTACAGGAACAACCAAAATGTTAGGTGGTTAAACGTATGAAACCAATAGTGTTTCAAGTGAAGATAAAGTCATGTTGAATGGATTCTTATGGAAATACATAGTGCAGATTTTTAAAGGTAGGTTGGGTCTCCGACCTATTGGGCCTTCTTAAGGGTCGACTCAGGGTGGCTTATTGATTGGAGATACCAAGGGATCGAATGCAACATTAGAAAGCGAACGAGATATGAAGACCAAATATCCATATTTGTTTACTAAATACAAATTCCGAGGATGGAATTTTTCAAAGGGGGGAAAGTTTGTGATAACTCAAATAAAAAATATATAAATATATATAATTTTACTATATTATTAAAATAATATAATGGGTGATTCATTCGGAGTAATTGAGTTTAATTAAGAAAAATAATGGGGCTTAATCATAAAACTACTCACCTTCAGTACAAGAATTAAATTCGAGCAAACGAAGGGGTTTCATCAATTATAAACTTATGAATTATATATAGCTTGAGAAATCGAATGAAAACCCCATTGGAATTGCAAAAAACGGTGAATAAACGAAGGAGAAATCAAAGCTAAAAGTTCTTAAAATTTTTGGAGCTTTCTAGCAAATTAAGGTATGATTTTTTGATTTTAGCTTGGTATAGTCCTTTGATTAGGTTTATACATCTATACTTCGTGTTTTGGTTCCATTTAATGTCTCTAATTGGGCAACTAGGTGTTTAATTGATGATGATTTTGAAGTGTTTTGATTTTTAGTAAAAAGTTTGAATTCATATAGATTCGATATCTAAAAATATGGGTGCATGTTAGTAAGAAGTTGAGATGATTAATGGTGGTTTTATAAATTAATTTTATATAAATTCTCAAGTTTCAAAGTATTTAAAAATGGCAGAAAATAATAATTTTTTCAGGTAGAGAAGAGACGATTTTCCGATCTGTTTCTTTTAAAAACATATGTTTGTGTAACTTATTTTTAAATATTTAAGATACAAAAATAAGCGAAAACTATTTGTAGCAGGTGTAGGCATTTCCACTTGGACTCTTGTTCGATGCCTGTTACCTGGAATTTTAAGAGCAGTACCTTTGGTTTTATTGAGCTGGAATTTTAAGAACAGTTTGTCTGGTTTTAATGAGCTGCTAATTCTTTCCATGTTACTTAATTTCGAAAGTTTTCACAAATAGTCCTTGAATTGCTAACAACTTGACAATTTTAATTTCTTTTAAATCTCATGTGTTTAGGATGGAAACGGAAGTATAAAAAATGGTTTTATAAGCATGTTGATTATTATTATTATTATTATTATTATTATTATTATTATTATTATTATTATTATTGATGTCGTCGTCTTTTTAACAATATTTTCTTGTATTTTAAAGGTTTAAATGTTTTGATTTTGAGTATAAATTTGAAGGGTCAAACCTTATTAATATGAGAATTCGCAAAAGAAAAGAAAAAAGCTAATAACATTTTTATTAAAATTGTTACCAACATTTTAAATAACGTGATGAAGTAATTATTGGTTGGCCGAATGAGACATATATGTGATGCAACCGAAACGAGAACGTAAGATGTTTTCTAGGACGATTGCCTTAGAAAATTTGTTCGTGGAATGTAGGGTGCAAATTAACAATAAAGTTCGGTTAAGACTTAAGGTAAATTACACCGTTCATCCCTCGTGCACATGCCAGAAAGCGTGTTTAGTCCCTATTTCCAAAATTTAACTCGGGCAGTCCCTCGTTGTTATTTATCTTGCACGGTTAGTCCTTATGCACGTTAACCGTTAAATGCTTTCGTTTAAGCTCCCCACATACCTTGCATGCAGGGGCATTTTCGTCTTTTCAGGGTTTGTGTCCATTCTTAATGCTGTTGCACTTTAAAATCTTATAAAACACTGCAACCCTCTTTTCCTCTGCTATCCTCTCCTTCGTCTCCTCCCCTCGTTTGATCGATTTCTTCCAAGTAGATAACAATGATCGATATTAAATGCAATTGTGGAGCCACTGCAGTGATTTGCACATCTTATAGCAAAAGAAACCCTGGGAAACTCTACTATGCTTGTACACTAAAGGTAAGGTTAATGGTTTTAATTTCGTTCTTCATCTTTTCTAATTTTGCCCTAATTCTTCATTTACTTTAATTGGTTCAGGGACCATTATGCAAGTTCATAGGATGGGTGAATGATTATGATCAGGACTGTGATTGTATGGCGTTTAGGATGAACTTGAAGAACTAAATCGCAAATTGAAGCTTTACCTAGTTATTAGCTGGGTTTTTTTTTTTTTGTTTTAGTCCTTATATATAATGTGTAGGTTTAGTAATGAAGTTGTTAGTATTTTGTTATGTGTATTTTGTATTGTTATTTGTATTATGAAAAAACCTTCAATTCCAGTTACAATATGTTGTGTAATCATAATGTGGTGTTATCAGTTGGTGTTCAACTTTAATGAAAATGTGGTATTTGCAACATATGCAATATACCATTCAATACATGTTGCATCCAATATAACAATAAAAAGGGACAAAACTTAAAATATCCAAGATAACCATTTACCTTTAACATAAAGGGACATCCAAAATAGCAACATAGTGTTATGGCATACAGATAGTTATCCTAGATAGCAACAAAGTATCAAAATACAAAACATAACAACAAAGTAATATGGCAATAAATGTCTAACAAAAACATAGTTATCCTTCAGATCATGATACCAAACTACAAATTCTCAAAGCATAGGGATTTTTCCCTTGTTCCCAACTCCTTTTTTTACACCACCACTGCTACCTGCTGCACCTTGACCTGTATTTTCTCCTACACTCTAGTTAACTCCTACATTGCAACCTTCTGCACCTTCTCCTGTTGTATTCCCTACTGCACCTTCTCCTGTTCCATTCCAAGTCTGTGATTGTCCCTTGCAGGTCCTTCCATTATGGCCCACATTTCCACATTTTGTGCATGTTACATATTTCCATTTTGTGGACACTCCATCTTCTGTTGCAGATCTTCTTCACTTTTTTTGGTCTGCCAATAGGGACACGATACTTTGGTGGTATCAACTTGGTAGGACATGTGCTTTTTTCCCACAAAAACCTCCCATTAATAGGTTCAACTCTGAAGACATACATTTCTTTCCAAGTCTTGAGCCAATATGTTGGATGAACCCATGTCTCAGGTATTCCAACATTTTCATTGTTGAGCCTCATATTCCTTATAGCTGCTATACTATATTTGCAGGGTATGCCTGTCAGTTCCCACCTGTTACATGAACAAGTATTTTGTTCCATATTAACCACACACTGATTAGTACCTTCACTTGTAACCTGGTACTTCCCATTACCACAGAACATTGCCCTACATTGTACTTGTTGGAATAGTGTCTAAGGCTGCAACTATATTAAGCAAGTATTTGACCCGATTGTGCATGGTCCTTTTGGGTTGCCTTCACCATAGCAACTTGATAGGATGATTTATTATGAGAGAATAAATATTATTAATATATTATGAGAATAATATAAAGAACAATAATATTGTTATTTGATTAATATAAGTCATAGAATTAATTAGAATTAATTTGGTGACTTAAAGAGATTAATTAAATAAGAGGGTATAAACTGTCAATTGTTTGATAGTTACACTTTAGACTGTAAATCCTTAAGAGATAAGGGTTGGACGAATTCTAGAGCTAAGGATAGCTCAAAATCGTCCAAGGCTATCTATGGTAAGGATATGGATTGCTTTAAGGAAAGATTATCCAACTAGGGTTTAAGGTGAAACCCTTAAGGAGTCTACAAGTATAAATAGACCCCTAGAGCTAAGGGGGTCGACATCTCTTCTAAGAAGAAGAAACCCTGGCCGAATTTCATCCCTCTCCTCTCTCTCAAATCATCTTCTTTGCTATTTGGTGTTTGTAAGCCATTAGAGGAGTGACAATTGTGACTCTAGAGCTCCAAGACAACAAGATCAAACAAGAGATTCAAAGGTATACTTCTAGATCTGATTTTGTATTGTTCATATACCTAATTAGTCATTAGAAGTCTTGGATTCAAAGCATGTTTAATTAGAAATCCTAGATCCAAGCATTAGGGTTTTGCATGCGCACATAGGAAAGTTCTTATGGCTAAAACCCATCAGTGGTATCAGAGCCTAGATTGGTTTCTGTTAAAATTGTTGCTTGTTTGTTTGAATCTTATTTGCAAAATTCGAATTTTGTGTTTCTGAGTCATGGACTCGACGAGTCCCTTGGTGCACTCGGCGAGTCCAAGCGTCAGGAAATGCCAGATTCGGGATTTTTTGATGATTATCTTATGGAAACTTACCTTAATCATATTAGATCAACCCTAATCCGATTTTTTTATATATATGACTATAATCTTGATCTAATTAAAGATATTTATCAACTAATAAAATATTTAATTTCCTTATATGATAATTAATTAATTATTTTGATTAAATTGGTAATTATCTTGCATGAAATCTTGAATAAATCAAATATAGATAATTAGGAAATTAATTGTTAATTAAAATTATTTGTTATTTGATCCTCCATGTTTTAAATGTTTAAAACTTGTGCTCAAGTTTTGAAATTTATGTTTTGTGATTAAAAGTTTTAATTTAGACAATTTAAATTTCAAACCCTAAGTTTTTAAGAGTTTAAAATACAACCCTATACTAATATAATATTACAAGATTAATATATATATATATATATATATATATATATATATATATATATATATATATATATATATATATATATATATATAACTAAAATGCTAATCTTACCGTTAGTAGGCCTCATTCACGAAGCCGATCTATAAGGTGGGTATAAGGTTGCGGCCTATAAAATGGCGCTTAATGGGTGTACACTCACACCCACCGCTTGCTTGATCGGTGGAGGGTCGTTAGCCGAACGGGTAGGATAGGGCAACCTCATCCTCTCATTAAAAGTATAATATGAAATACATAGTAACTACACATTTTTAAAATCTCCCAATCTTAGTTACTTTAGGAAAAGTGAATTGATGCAATCCCATGAAATTACACTTTGCACCCTTGCTAAGAAGTTAGTGGAGCGTGTGTGGTTTACCGGCACACTAATTGGTTCTAAGCAAAGGTGGCAAAGGGTGATTCATTGTTTATCATAGTTCGATGGAGCGTGTGTGGTTTACCGGCACATCGAATAGGTGATCGTTACAATGAAGGCACCATGTGAATTTGCATGGTAATTCACACCCGCTTTGTGATCCTTAGTATCCCAGTCACAAACAAGAGGGGCATATCGAGATTTAAACATGCCATTGAATAGTTTCAATGAATCTCATCCGAACCTAGGAATTCTCAATACATTTAGGACTTAAAGTTATGTTTTTATGGTGGAGAATTAGCAAATCGTCATTCACTTACCTTCAAATTGTTTGCATGTTAGATTACGGGCATCCCTTTTCTAATATGTAAATATTGTTGTTGGATCCTAGCCCTAATTTTTCTTATTGGGTGATAATTAGGGATTCATATTCTAATCTATCTTTGTCCTTTCTATTTGTAGATGTCGAACGCAAACAACGATGCTGCTAGTTCTTTCACATTGATGAGCCTTTGTCAAAAGGTCACTTTCGATGGGACGAACTTTAGCGAATGGATAAGATACATTCGCACCTTTGCTCGCTATGAGGATAAAGAGTATGTCCTCGATGAGAAGCTCGAGAAAATCAACCGCTTTTGAAACTCATGAGCGCGATGCAACGAAGGTACATTGCATCATGATAGTCACCATGAACTCCGAATTCCAAAAGTCCTATGAGGGCATGTACCCGTACGAGATGCATCAAGACTTATTGGAGAGATACCGCCAAAACGCGAGACAAGAGCGTTATGAGATTTTCACTAACATGATTTCCGCTAAGATGGGTCATGGAGAGTCTCTTACCGTGCACCTGCAAAAGATGCAAAGGTATGTCGACCTTCTTCACAAGTTGAATGTTGACTTTGGGGAAGACTTGGCGATCAACTGGTGCTTCACTCTTTGCCTCCGAGCTACAATCAATTTAGGATGACCTACCACATGAACAAAGAAGAGGTCACCCTAAGCAAACTCCAAGGTCTCTTGAGGGTCACTGAGAGCAACTTCAAGGACAAGTCTGTTGCACCAACTCCCAATCCACCCGCTGCTCCCGTCTTGGCTATTGGACAAGGAAAGGGAAAGAAGAGGAAGGCTACGTCTAAGAAATATCGCAAGGTTAAAGCCCGAGATGGTGCCTCTTCTAGTGGGACCAAAGTTGATCCTGCTAAACCCTGCCCTAACCCAAAGGAGGCAGAGTGCCACCACTGCCACAAGATAGGACATTGGAAGAGAAGCTACCCAGAGTACCTGCAAGCCATCAAGGAAGGAAAGATCAAGCCATCTTTCGCAGGTATATACACAATTAAATCTAACGAATCATCTCATGCCATTTCTTGGGTTCTTGATACCGGTTGTGGTTACCACATTTGTTCTAATGTGCAGGGACTAAGAAGAAATAGGGATGTGGAGGGTGGAAGAATAAATCTAATCATGGGGAACAGAAGATCGTTGCCTGTGACCAAGATTGGAGTGTATTCTTTAGTACTTAGGAATGGTTTAAGTTTAGATTTGAACAATTGTTGCTATTCGCCAGAAATGGCCAGAAACATCATTTCATTTCATGGTTTGTTTAGACAAGGTTTTAGATTTTCTTTTAATAATGAGAATGGTTCTATTTTAGCTTATCTAAATGGTGTTTTTTTTTTTGAAGCTATCCCATGTAATGGAGTTTATGAAACTGTTATGATTGTTGATAACTTAGGAAATGATGTTTTAAACATAGATTCTTCCAATAGTATGGATAGAGCATCCTTGTGGCATTGTCGTCTTGGACATGTCAACAAGAAACGCATAGCCCAACTTCAAAAGGATGGAGTGTTGAAGTCATTCGACCTTAGGGAAGATGACACGTGCGAGTCTTGTTTACTTAAAAGATGACTAAGTCACCCTTCACGAGTACGTGTGAAAGGGGTGAGGGTCTATTGGACCTAATACATACCGATGTATGTGGACCGTTTAGATCAACCACGAAGGATGGGAACCGCTTCTACGTGACTTTTAGCGATGACTATAGTAGATATGGGTATATCTATTTAATCAAGCAAAAGTCAGAAACCTTTGAAAAGTTCAAAGAGTTCAAGAATGAAGTGGAAAATCAATTGGGCAGGAAAATCAAGATGCTTTGGTCCGATCGAGGAGGAGAGTACCTAAGTCTTGAATTCCACGATTATCTCAAGGAGTGTGGAATAGTTTCACAATTGATGCCACCTAGGACACCATAATTGAATGGTGTGGCAGAAAGGCGTAATCGAACCTTGTTGGACATGGTTCGCTCTATGATGAGTCGTGCTTCACTACCTATCTCTTTTTGGGGGTATGCCTTAGAGACTGCCGCCCATATCCTTAACCGAGTCCCTACTAAGAAGGTTGCCAAAACACCTCACGAGATGTGGACAGGGAAAGCTCCCTCGTTAGCACATATCAAGGTTTGGGGTTGCGAGGCTTTCGTAAGACGAGATACTCACGACAAGCTCGAACCTCGTAGTGAGCGATGTATTTTCATCAGCTACCCGCAGAAATCCTTTGGATATCTCTTCTATAGACCGAAGGATAATGTCGTCTTTGTTGCGAGGAGAGGGGTTTTCCGAGAGCGAGAACTCATAAGCCAAGGAGACAGTGGGAGGAAAATCGAGCTTGAAGAGATTCAAGAATCGATAGATGAAGGAACCTCTACCGCTGGCACTCAACCCGAGGAGGAAACTCCGGTTGAACCGATTGACGAGTCCTTACCTCTTAGACGCTCCGAAAGAGTTAGAGTTCAACCCCAATTTTATGGTTTGCATATTACTACCGAAGGGGACACGTATATTAGTGATGGTACACTAATAAATCTTGATGAACCTAATAGCTATAAGGAGGCCATGGCAGGCCCGGAGTCTGCGAAATGGAAAGAGGCAATGGATAGCGAGATCCAATCCATGTATGATAACCAAGTTTGGAATTTGGTTGATTATGTGCCCGAACGTAAGACCGTTGGGTGAAAATGGATCTTCAAGAAGAAGACCGACGTGGATGGAAACGTACACACATATAAAGCACGATTGGTTGCGAAGGGCTTTACTCAAACTCCCGGAGTTGACTATGATGAGACCTTCTCACCAGTTGCGAAGATAAAATCTATTAGAGTGATGCTAGCTATTGCCGCATTTCATGATTATGAGATTTGGCAAATGGATGTCAAGACCGCTTTCCTTAACGGAAAGTTGGCTGAGGATGTTTACATGACTCAGCTAGAGGGGTTTGTGGATCCGAAGCATCCGAATAGAGTGTGTAAGCTTAAGAAGTCCATTTATGGACTTAAGCAAGCGTCTCGCAGATGGAATCTTTGCTTCGATGAGAAAGTCAAAGAGTTTGGATTTGTACGAAGCGAAGATGAATCGTGTGTATATGTCAAAGCCAGTGTGAGTATAGTTAGCTTCCTCGTTCTATATGTCGATGACATATTACTCATAGGAAACGACATCCCGACTCTGCAGGAAGTTAAATCCTGGCTCGGGAAGTGCTTCGCTATGAAGGACCTCGGAGAGGCTTCTTACATTTTGGGAATAAGGATAGTGAGAGAAAAAAGTAAGAGACTAATAGGACTTAGTCAGAACACTTACTTAGAGAAGGTACTAAAACGTTTTAGTATGGAAAACTCGAAGAAGGGAGAATTACCGATACAAAGTAATGCCAAGTTGAGTAAGACTCAAAGTCCGAGTACCGAAGCTGAGATAGCATAAATGAGCCGAGTACCATACGCTTCCGCAGTTGGCTCAATCATGTACACTATGACTTGTACTCGCCCTGATGTAGCCTTTGCTTTGAGCATGGTTAGTAGATATCAAGGGAACCCTGGCAGAGCCCATTGGATTGCGGTGAAGAATATCCTTAAATACTTTCGGAGGACGAAGGAATGGCTCTTAGTCCTCAGAGGGAGTGATGAGTTGAAGGTGCGAGGGTATAGTGACGCCAGCTTTCAGACCGATAGGGACAACTACCGTTCGCAGTCGGGCTAGGTCTTTACCCTAAATGGAGGAGCAATGACATGGAAAAGTTCCAAGCAGGGAACCGTAGCTGATTCAACGTGCGAATCAGAGTACATTGCAGCGAGCGAAGCGTCGAAGGAGGCAATATGGCTAAAGAACTTCATCGGTGATCTTGGAGTTGTACCTGCCATAAAGGAGCCCATGGAGATTTTCTATGATAATGAAGGAACGGTTGCCTTGACCAAGGAACCGAGGGATCATGGTAGATCACGACATATCGACAGAAAATATCATTTTATTAGACATCGTGTAGAAGAAGGACAACTTATAGTGAAGAGGATATCATCAGTTAATAACCCAACAGATCCGCTTACGAAGGGACTGAGTAGGGTTAAGCACTTGCAGCATGCTAGGAGTATTGGGCTGAAGGATGATATTAGCATGGATTAGATAGTATTAGAAACGTGTAATGGATAAATGTAATTAACATTTGTGATTAAATAAAGGAGTTTTATTTATGAGTACTGTTACTGTCTTATGTTAATTGTTTAACTATTGTTTCACTTTGCATGTTTTGACTTCCAGAATAATTGAATTTATTAAGAATAATCGAATTATTCAAATTGTCCACAATCGTTCATATGTTGGAAGTAGATGTGAATGAAGATTGTCGTGAATTGGTGTGTAGATTGTCTAAATGGTATTAGACATAGCAAAGGGTTGCTGCGACGTTCATGAGTGCTTATGAACTAGTTTTGAGCATTGGAACAAACCCGCACTTGTTGGAATCACCTTATGGAATATGATATAAAAGGGGTGATCGCAAGACGATAATATCATATAGTCTTAAAACCTAGATATATGGTTTGTTATTTGTTTATTGATTGTACATTGATAATGCGAAACCGCATCAGTAACTCGATGTTATAAAACGCATTGTTGTGTATGGTTGGTTAATGAATAAGTAAATGCATATAAGTCAAAGTTTATCTGTAACTTTTATCCCAAGAGGTTAAAAGTGATATCTTGGCCGCTTGATGATTTGATTTGACTTATGTGCCAGGCCCGGTCAGAACTGAATTGATGTGTTCGATTAAGTTCTATGTCAAATAAATCAGAGATCGAGAAACCTAAATGCTTGACTAATCATTCCATCGAATTGTCAGCATTATATCTAACAGAGGACTGTACGATCCCTTATCTAAAGGATAATATTGATTAGCTCAGAGTTTGACAGTGTTTTTGAGAGCTACGATTGCAAATCGAATTGTGCTTGTGCATATAGTTACTAGACTTATCCAAGTGGGAGACTGTTGGAATAGTGTCTAAGGCTGCAACTATATTAAGCAAGTATTTGACCCGATTGTGCATGGTCCTTTTGGGTTGCCTTCACCATAGCAACTTGATAAGATGATTTATTATGAGAGAATAAATATTATTAATATATTATGAGAATAATATAAAGAACAATAATATTGTTATTTGATTAATATAAGTCATAGAATTAATTAGAATTAATTTGGTGACTTAAAGAGATTAATTAAATAAGAGGGTATAAACTGTCAATTGTTTGATAGTTACACTTTAGACTGTAAATCCTTAAGAGATAAGGGTTGGACGAATTCTAGAGCTAAGGATAGCTCAAAATCGTCAAAGGCTATCTATGGTAAGGATATGGATTGCTTTAAGGAAAGATTATCCAACTAGGGTTTAAGGTGAAACCCTTAAGGAGTCTACAAGTATAAATAGACCCCTAGAGCTAAGGGGGTCGGCATCTCTTCTAAGAAGAAGAAACCCTGGCCGAATTTCATCCCTCTCCTCTCTCTCAAATCATCTTCTTTGCTATTTGGTGTTTGTAAGCCATTAGAGGAGTGACAATTGTGACTCTAGAGCTCCAAGACAACAAGATCAAACAAGAGATTCAAAGGTATACTTCTAGATCTAATTTTGTATTGTTCTTATACCTAATTAGTAATTAGAAGTCTTGGATTCAAAGCATGTTTAATTAGAAAGCCTATATCCAAGCATTAGGGTTTTGCATGCGCACATAGGAAAGTTCTTATGGCTAAAACCCATCAGTACTACCCTTTCTTTAATTTTTTGAAGGGTCTTAGTGGCTGTAGGAGTTAATGGGCCATTAGCTTTGTCAATTTCTTTTTGAACCATGACAATTTCCCTCATGATATACTCCCTAATAAACTCCGAGCAACTAATAATTGGCTTATCACGACCCTTCACTATCTTGCTATTCAAACTCTCACACATATTATTCAACAAAGCATCACAATGTGTCGTCCCTGATAAAACACAATTGTATTAGATTATATTTAAAAATTATACACTTATCAACATAATATTATATACCTAAGAAGTGGGATCTGGACCAGTGCTTAGGTGGAATAAAATTAAGCTAGTCATATGCTTCACTGTTAAGTTTCTTTAGTTCTTCCATGACATTGTTGAATTGTGGTATGGTGGTACATGTTGCATAATTCCAAAGACAATCCTTGAATTCCTTGCCCCTCCATTTACGTTTCATGTTCTCATGAAGATGCCTTAGGCAATATTTATGCTCTACTGTTGGGAAAAGTTTCTCAAGTGCAAGCAATAACTCCTAAATCATCAAAAGAGTGAAGTTGCTTGTTGAATTGTAAAACATGCAGGTGAAAATGAATGGAGAACTTTGTTTACCTTCTATCTATCAGGTATGAAAGTGAAGTTGGAGTTTGCATACAAACCAAGATCATCTCATAAGTTAGTTAAAAACCAGGTCCATGAATTAAAGTTCTCTGCTTCAACAACTGCATATGCCAAAGGATATCTGCAATTGTTCCCTAGTAATAAGCAAACAATTAACTATGGTCAAACATTAATGAAATACTACAATATGAACAAGCCCTAGTAAATCTCTTTTTCCCTGCTGCAAATCCAATTTTCAGTGGACCAAGACAAATGAATACTCGTTCAAATACCCTAGTCTCAGATGCATAACATGGTTCACTTTGCACTTGAAGTTTGACTGTGGTGTTTGGATTTCTACTATGCACCTCATGTAAGTAGTCTTTTAAACACGAGTACTGAGCAGGAAAATCTCCCTTAATTGATTCCAGGGCTTTCGTTTTCGCCCTATGAACTTTCATGTCTGACAATCCAACTTGGTATTTCTTCTCAAGCATCTCACGTAATGCTTTAAGTGGTATTTCTGGGTTTGACTCCATTGTGTCAATAATATGTTCAGAGAGAAACTTGTAGTTGCATGCCCTAATTTTCCTTGTTTGAAGACATGTATGTTGCTTTTCATAGGTCTTAACAGTCCAGTTAATGTCTTTTTTCCACTTACTCACTAGTAGGACCCATGTGCATTTATGAATAGAACCATCTTTGACTTTCTTTTTCTTTTGACTTGGTCCCACTTTGTCATTACTTTTGATGGTCCCACCTATTTCTAATATCCCAAGGTTTGGTATAACCCCTTTACAAACCACTCTAATCCTGTTTTTGTCATTCTTGACGAAGTCTAACTCCCTTCTACTCTATATGGAATGAAGATAAATTTGTTGTTTAACTTCCTTGGTTGTGCTAAAAGTCTGGTGGATGTAAAATGGATCTTTGACAACAACTGCTTCATTCTTATGTGCTCTTTGTAGATCTCTTATCTTCTTCCTTTTTTTACTAGCTTCACCCTCATCTGATGAAGATGCATATACTAATTCTTCAATGTCTATAACCTCTAATTCTTCATCACCTTTTACTGCTTTATCTCGATCATCAGGAAAACTTCCAACCCACTCCACCTCTTTGTCAATGTTGAGGTGAAAGTTCTTCATATCAACCTTTGGATCATCTAACAAATTATATTCATCAACTATGTAATCACTATCTTGACTGTCTTCACTATCATGACTGTCTTTACTAGCTTTACTGTCTTCACCTGCTTTTTCACTATTTGGTTCATCTAGTTCCATAGGAGTCCCACCAAAAGGTTCACACCATTCAAATGTATCATCCCAACCATCAACATTAGGACATGTGCTTTCCATCATTGGTTCCGTCAAAGGGCTTTCAATTCTTGGTATATAGGCAGGGGTTGACTAAATTGTTTCACTCAATGAAACAGAGGGTTGTTCCTAGGTTGTTTCAGGTAATGTACTAGGGGGTTGGTCCATAGTTTCTAAATTCTCAAAAACAGGGGCTTCTTCACTAGGACCATCCCATGAATTTGACTATGTCAATAACAACCTTTTACGACAAAAGGACTCAGGAATTTCGTGTATCTTCATCTTTGCAGGGTTTGGGGACATTTGATACGTATGCAGCTTGGTTTCCCAAAACTCTGTATACACTTGTATCACCTTGTGTTCATAAACGTATGACATAAAGTGGTTTATATCTTTGTCACAACCCAAAGCATACAATCCAAAATCTAAATCCCAAGTTGGTCGTTTGAAATGGTAGTAAATACTTTTACCTAGTTCCACACAATCAAGCAATTCCATTATCTCATCCATATCATGCACCGAGAACAAGTCACTATCAATGCTATCAGTATATTTCATCTTCCCCTTTATGTATTTGCGGCCTGGAAACTTCGTAAAAACTCCACCATAGTTCAATCGTATCGAGAACATAGATGGATTGTCAGCTACAAACCCCCAAAAAAAAAAAAAAAAACCTTAAATTTTTTTACCTTTTAGGAACGTATAATGGATGATCAACTGAGTATGTAGAAAATTTTACCGTATGAGCTTTGGAGATCGTATTCCTCCCATTCTTGCCTAATCCTCCAGTTCACCATCATAGAAAACTAGGGTTTTCTTGTGCAATGCTAAGGGTCGACGTAGGATGAAATGAGAAATGATCGGTTATCGAAGTCGCGCCATAATGGTTCGTGTATACAAACCGTGAAAAGACGAAAATGCCCCTGTGTGCAAGGCACAAGGGGAGTTTAAATGAAAGAATTTAATGCTTAACGTGCATAAGGACTAACCGTGCAAGATAAATAACAACGAGGGATTACCCGGGTTAAATTTTGGAAATAGGGACTAAAACGCTTTCTGGCATGTTGATGAGATTTGGAATCGAGTTTGAATGTAATTCGAGTATGAATTGAGTAAATGATTTCAAAAGAAGAACAGAGAAGTAAATAGAATATTTGATCAGCTCGTATTATGCTTTTCAGTTTACAGAATACAATGACTAAACTGTAAATCTCTGTTCTAGACCCCTTTGATCACTATTACAGGCCCCTATTTATTGGAGAACAAAAGCATAACAATCCTAAGGACTAAGAGTTAAGACTTGACTTTATAATGCCTTAGTAAAATAACAATACATCCGAAGACCTATATACACGAAGACAACAGATACTTCGTAACAATCAAACTGACCCTTCGACTATTACAACATTCTAGCCCTTACAATCTCCCCCTTTGGAATCAAGGTCAAAGTCTTCAAGACGTCAGTGATTGAACAACATACATCAGCACTCTTTGGATTTCCATATACCATGAGATAACTTTCTTTATCTCTTTCTTGTCTCCTTCATTGTTTTTCTTGCAGTGGTTCATACGAATAATTAAATTCGTATATTGCGAATTTGAGTATCTCTCCACTTCACAAGTTTGAAATAAAAATCTTTTAGCTCTTCCAGCTTTATCTTTTCCTGCAAAAACAATCCCTAGTGGCTTTAAACAAATTTCACCATCTTCGTACTTCTTCAGCTCAGTCTGTTTCTTCGTTGGTGCCATTGGTGCAATTATGTCAATGCCTTTGACAGTAGCAAGTTCGACATCTGTTTGAGCCAAACACTCAAAGTAATTCTCCAAAAATATTTTGATGTGCTTGCACCCAAGATTAAAAACATCTGGCTCGGTGTCTTGAAGAAAAGAAAATGATTTGTCTTTGAGCATCAAGGCGATATTGATTAGATCATACGTATTCATCAAAGGAAAGTCTGCCACTGTAAATTCTTGTATCTTTCCACTTGCTCTTGCCACAGTATACTTGAGATTTTCAAACTTCCCTTCGAATACGACATCCCTTTTTATGGATATCACCTTTTTAATCTTCTCTAAAAACCACACTTCTTCCTGAGCTTTAGCCAACACTGCATGAAATCTTATTTTCATCTTCTGTCCCTCTTCGGTTTCCAATGATTTCATTTCAGCTTTGAATTGTGGCATAACAAACATCATTTTATTGACAGGAAAATCAAGTTGACCAAAATCTGTGTTTGTAACCACATAGCTCTTTTTAGGGACCTTCTTAAAAGAATACATGTGATCAAACATCACCCTGGATTCTATGGTTTCGTAGTTGTAAACTTTCGAAGGATCACCCTTGTCAACTTTCGAATTATCCAAAGCTCTTTGTCTCATTATACTTTGAACATGTCTCATTCTTTCAACCTCAGCTGCCACCTCAGCTTTCTTCTCTTTATTTGACTTCTCAATTATAATTCCTTTTCCCTTGTCTTTAATGTTTGACGAAGCCATATTCTTTGAAGAAGAGACATCAATTTGTTTCTCAATTACAATACCTTTTGATATAGGTTTTGAAATTGGAACTGTTGTAATCACAGTCGAAATGACTGGATCAGCTGAAACAACAGTTGGCTTTACTACCACCTTCGTGGGTATACTTTTCCGACTACCTTCGCATCTTCGGTTGTCTTTATTTGTTCCCCAGCCTTTGTATGATCAATCTTTTCTCCCCCTTGCACCCCTGTGAGAGCAGGTGGGGCATCCGATACGTTTGGTAAAAGGCTTGAAATGCGAAGTAGTGGAGCCAAATTCTTGTGTAAGATGGCTTCGTATTGAGAAAATTTTTGAGACAGAAATTCTTGAGAAATAATCGAAGAGACATTCTTCGAAGACAGGTCTTGTAATTCTTTCAGCAACCTGACCAATTCTCCAAAACTTTGTTCTTCTTTGGCAGAAATAGTTGTCAGTTGTGGATTTATCTGCTCAAACATTTTGACACATTTGACAACAGCATCACAAATAATGTCAATTTTCTGATTTGCTAAAGCGTAATCCTGCTGAGCAATCTAAACTTCCTTCTGCATGTCTTCGTAAAGTTCTCTAGTCTGTAAGTTGACATCCTCTCGTACTTTCTTGACTTCCTGTACGAAGAGCACATAGCGCTCCTTCGTAACCATTTTGAGATCTTCCAACTCTCGTACAAAATCAGATCTCTGAGAATTAATACGATTCTCATTCGAAACATCATGCTGATCAACTTTTTCAAGAACACGACTCTCTGAATCCCGAATGAGCCCAGATGCCTTCGAAATCACACGGCCTTCCATCATCTTGATGAAGGAATCAACTTCCAAACTTGTAACCCCATCACTACCCACATCAGCTTGTGATTGCAAGATTGAATTCAATTTTGAATTCAAGATCTTGAATTGCTTCATTGTCATCAACATGGGGTCTGCAAAATCTTCTTCGGCATGATCAAAATGAAGAGCTTCGAATGTACCTCCAAAGCCTTCAGTATCAGTTTCATCATCAGCAGCCATAGTTTCATCAATTGGGGATGATGGGTTCGGTGAATCAGTTGATTGAGATGAAAATATGGTAGTGAATGGTTGATCCATGATAGATTGAAAAGTAGGAGAATCAGTAGTCGATGTAACCTGAGGTAATGAAACAACAGGACTTTGTTCAGTAGGCTTCGAAAGACCAACAAACACACTGGTCTTTGCTTCTTCATGAATTCGAATCTCCGGTGTTTCAGGAACTTGCTCTACATCTTCTATTCTTTGATTCTTCTTTAGAAACTTTGCAAGATCTTCATCTTTTCGCTTTTTGGATGATGGAGACACCGGAGCTGGAATTTCCCTAACAGTTACACCCTGATGTGTAACTTGTGTTTTCTTAACAAGCTGAGACGAAGACTTTCGCTTTATTTTTACTCGACGAAAAACTCATGTCTTCGATGGAATAGTTTCTTTCGAAGGGGATGCTTCAATAACGGGTGTATCAACAACTGTTGTTAAAATGAGAGAAACATCTTCACTTGTAGCAGATTTAGTTATTGGAGATTTCTTCTTCTTCTCATCCTTCACCACTTTTTCCGAAGACCCAACATCTGTCTTCTTCGATTTCTTGAATTTCCTCTTCTCTTCTTCATACAACATTCCTGTCACAACTGTTGTGTCAATTGATTGCAAATATGACACCAAAACTTCATTTGTTGGATCCACCTTCTTGAGCATCGCCTCCGGAATACGAGCTATGGATGTAAAAACCTCAGGATCATCAGCAACTTCCTTCGAACTGCCATACATGTGAAACACTGCTTTTTCTTCAAAATCAGGAACTTCGATCTTCTCCTTGTTGTAAACATATTGAATAATCAAACTCCAATATCGAGCACATGAGATTCCCTGCTTGGCACTTGTCTTGGAAATACTTGTTAAAAACTCTGTCCACAACTGTTCAAAGTAATCAACATTCAGATCATAATAAATCCCTGCCACCATTGCATAAACTTCCATTCGTCCTTTGTCGAGACCTACGGTTCTTCCAGTAAGACATCGAAGAAAAATGCCGAACAAGAAATTCCATACTGTAGGTTGATGGGATTAAAATAACTATTAATCTATGAAGATCGATTAGATCTGAACGAGTATATGAATATAAAACAGTAAGAACGCAATAATAAGAACAAGACAAGATGGAATCAAACGTGTCGAATGATTTAAACAAAATCCTCAGAAGAGCTCGATTAAGAACATCAACTGTAGAGGATTGATAGGTTACAAGTACGATTAAGAAACCTGCTGTACTCTAGATGAATCGCTATTCGAAAATCTCAATAATCGTAAACCTCTATCTTCTTGTTGACCTAATATGCATGCAAGCATTAACTTATATACAATACATAAAAGGCTCTCGGTTGGACAGGCCCAAACCGGAGTATACATGGCTAAGCTAATGAGCCCAAAAGACGCAACATCAAAATAAAACTTCAGCCCAACAATCTCCCCCTTTGCGTCAATTTGGAGCGAGACCTTCACTTTTTACTTGGGCCGGCAGCTGAAGCTGGTACCTTCTTCTTCACGGTGCTAAACAAACACTTGGTTATGGAGAGGATGGTCTGTCTAAACCGGATGTACCAATTGATCATATCATTGAAGTACTTGATGTCATCTGCCGAATTGTCTTTACACCGCTTGATAATTGATAAGACGTGCTCCAAGCAAGCTGTGGTGTAAAGGTGTTTGTCAGCTAAAGCGAAGAGACATTTCTGTCCTTCGGCTCTAGTGAACATTACTGAGTTTCGCCTCGGATCAATCTTGCCCATTTGCATTTGGTTTAGATCACTGGCCGATCCCACAGGTGCTATCTTCGGTTTCCTTTTGAAAACTGTGGCGACCTCCTGATCCATTAGGGCAACCTCCATGATATAGCAGGCCAACATCCTTTTGACATGGTCTATGATGGGACCATATTCGGTTTCATCAGTCAAAAGGATATTATATAAGACAATCCAGTCATGAGGATTTAGATTGGGCAGATCCGCCAGGGAGATGATGTGGGAAGTTCTTGCAGATCCTCGGATGAGCTTGAACTTAACGTTTGTGAATCTCCCCACGGCATAAGGCTTCAGCACCCGAACGTTTACAATCTTCTGGGCGCTCCAGGTAAGATATTGAGGACGAGCAGCCTCCAGGTAGAAGTCAATGAGCTCCCTGTCAAGCTCATCGTTCGGATGCGGGACTTCAAAAATATTAGAGAAGGCGTGGAAGATGAACGCCTTTGGAGTCAGCGGCATATCAAACTGCGAATCGACAGTGTTGTTGCAGTCGAATGATATAACCGGCTCGAGCCATAATATGCTTGGAGTTTCTATGGCCTCTTTTATCATACGTTCCCTGGTCCAGGCAGGGAAGAGCAGCTTTCGGCTCTCAAGGAGATCGTGGGCTTCTTTTTGCTTACGTTCGGCTTCTTCAGCCTCACGCGCCACACGACTAGCATCACCTTCAGCATTGCGACTGTTCTTTCTTTTTAACATGTCGGAAATGGTCTCCTTGTCTTCATCTTCATCTTCATCTTCCTCAGCTATGTGTTTACCCTTGTTCTTCACACCCGAACCCGAAGCATGATCAGCAGAGGGTGGTTCGGTTGCGTGAGTAGCTTTGGAGGAAGGAGGTGGTTTCGATCCCTTCTTCTCATCTCCCCCTTGTTTCGGAATGGACACGAAACTCGGTAGGCCTTCAATCTTGCTTAAAAGGTCCATGGTTGGAGAGAGCTTTTCAGCGAGGGTACGCCTCACCGAATGGTTTAGGATGGGGTCGTGTGCTTCCAGGATGTTTGATAACGCTGCGTGGACATCCGAAACACACGTCTTTCTTACCTCCCTTTCGGATCGAAGAGCTTCCAATTGTTGTTCGGAGTTGGAAAGTTGCGCGCTCTTGACCTTGAGGGCGGTTGTTTTACTTGCCAAGACGTCCATCAGAGAATTCTCGGCTGCAAGATCCTCTTGTAGCTTTGCCAGGCGGGCATCGATGGAGGCACGAAGTGCCGAGTTGTCGTCGCTGATATGTTGTCGGAGTGTAGCGAACGAAGACAGCTCCGTCGAGACAAACTTGGCCAATTGTTGAACAATCGGTTCCAGAGTTGTCTTGGTGGCGTCGGCGCTCTCCTGCAAGGACTTCAGCAGGACGGAAGCGTCGGAGAATAGTTTATCGACTTTTTCGGTCGCAGCCTCACAGGCTCGGGTGGAGGCATCGATAGCAGCAGTTGCTGAGGCCACCGAATCATGTTGAGCCCTCGAAAAGGCGTCAACAATCTTCTGAAGGGCAGCTTCAGAAAGAGATGACTGCTGGTTGGTTGAGGAGGCGAGAAGTAGATCAACCTTCTCGTTAAGCTCTCGGAGATGCTTCTTTGTTACAGGAGCATCATCCTCCTCATCACTCTGAACTTGAAACGGACTATAGTAGACCGAATCGAAGTTCATGTGATCACCACCAAGGTATGGGTTGTCGCCATCGGAGGCGTCTTCTGGAGATGGAGGTGGTGGTGAAGCTGGGGGTGTTGTGGGTTTGGTTGGTTCAGGTTGAGTGGGTGGTGGGTTAAATTTGGGTGGTGGTGGAGTATGGGTAGTTTGGGTGGTATGGGTTTCTGTTTGTGGTGGTTCGGTTACTGGAGGGGTTTCGATAACTGGTGGTGTTTCGGTTGATGTGGTGAATATAGATGGAGGTATAGGGAAGGAGGTTGGGGGAATAGTGGGGTTTATGGTGGGAATGGAAATAGGAATAGTTGGTGGAGGTGAAGGAACTGGAGATTGATGAAGTTCCATCTCTGGGGTTGGGAACCGAGGTGTTGTGTTGCCTCGTTGAGGAGATTCGTCTCCTTGAGATCCTTCAGAGTCCGAACTTCCACCCTCAGATTCGCTTGAAGAGGAGGGAATAAGTAGCTTTCGCTTCTGTTGGGTCTTCCTTCTCTTCGGCTGTGGGGATGAAGCAGCCTTCGGTTGTTTTCACTTTTTGGGAGAAGGTCCCTTTGGAGCTTTGGACGCTGGCTTCCCCTTCTCTGCCTTTTTGCCCCTGCCCACCGGTTTGTCGGCATCATGAATCGACCTTAGCATGTCCGGTGTCAGTTCCCTCGGACCAGTTGGCCTAAACTCCTTGATCGTCTGGATCAGTCTGCTGTCGGATGGCACATTCCCATACATTGTCTCCGGGATGGAGCCAATGAAGGAAAATTTTGATGCATCTGAGACGATGATCTTCTTGGTATGGAACGTACCAATAGAAGACATCGATGCACCATCAGCAGTTGGAACATCAAACTTGTCCATGGCCCATCTTGTTATCAAGATCCAGAACCGGGCCAACGACACCTCAGAGTGTCGGGATGAGGAAGAGAGGCTCTGAACGAGTTGTTGCCATAGGACAAACCCATAGTCCAGGTTTATCCCGTTGTATACCCCATACATTATCGACAGGAAAAGACGACTTGCACCGTCAGATCCTGAGCTCCTCTCTGACAGGCCCTTGAAAAGAACTGTAAATAGACCATTCCACTGGGGCGGCAGGCAAGACTTCTTAAACTTGGCGACAGAGGTGAGAACCTCTGTGTATCCCATGTTGTAAAACATGTTATACAAATGGCCGATCGGAATCGTATCCGGATGAAATCTTGAAGGGTCAACGGCAAACCCCAGGATAGTGCAGAACCTTTGTCGTGAAACGGAGGTCTTGTGTTCTGCGAGCTCGAAAAATACCCGGTCGACGGCCTTGTCGTAGTAAGTCGTCGCATAGACTTGCGATAGAGCCACCATAGGCACACTTTCAATTCTGGACAGTGCAGGTGCAAGCTGGGAGTACTTTAGGCATTCAATGACCGGCGACATGTAGGAATCATACGCCAGTGGGTTTAGATCAATGACAAGACATTGTTGGGGTCGGATGGGAAGAATCTGTGATGTTGCATGAACAGAAGAAGATTCAGCCATTGTTGCAGGTTTGGAGAAGAAGATGAACGGGAGAGTGTTTGGGAGTATTTGTGCTTTGGAAATTATGGAGGCAGTAAAAAGGTAAATGGTGGTGTAGACGGCTTTTTATAGTGGGTGAGAAGAGAGAGAAAAAATCGTTTCAAATCTCTTATGGAAATACGAAATGGGTTTTTGAGTGACTGATTGGTGACAGTTGGGGCGTGCGATGATCACGTAGGAGAGAGACTGTCAGTATCCTAGGATTACGCCGCCCAATAAGCGCCGGTTCAGAGAGAGGAACCGTTTCCATTTCCACACGCGCTTTTAATGCCAGAGTGATGACACTTCGATATCGCACACGCGTCCATAAGTGTCAGAAAAAGTGCAGCCGGTTCAAATTCACGCGCGCCTCCTTTTTACCGTCGTTTGAATTTTTATCCCTTTAACTCCCGCCGAGTCAGCAACTTTTTGTCTTATCCCTTTTAAACGGCAGTTTTGAATTAATGACCCACGTGGATAGTTTTTGACCACAACTTCATTATTAACCATCCAGTAATAATCCAGCCTGTAAATAATTAGTAACGGAATTTTGGAAAATCTAGGATTTTCGTGCAAAGAGTGTAAAAGAAAAAGAAATAAAGCAACTCTTTTAAGGATATTCTGTGATGTCAATAATGACACGAAACTGATGATCCCGGGCACGAATCTCTTCCTTCAAGGTCAAGAGAGACCTCAAAGTGTTAGTGTGGAATCCCGTTGAATTACGATCAAACACTTATTAATAAATGTTGAAAGGCTTCTTTTAATTAGGCTACTTAAGGGTGGTTTCGCTTTGATTCATCAATTCTATTCTTGATATAAGAAAGAAAGTGAACAAAGTACTTGTGAGACCGATGTAGCCTGTTGAACAAGTAGGTAGGAATTGATTTTGTATTGGCTTGGATTAATATAAAATCTCAGATAAAAATTTAAAACTGGATCCCTTGGGAAGAAATGTTATGGTGTGTAACAATTTCATGGGGATCACGCAAAGGAAAAATTGAGATAGCATAAGGGTACATACATCAATTCATTGGTGAAATCTTGAGCAAAGTAATTGGTCACCGTCAATTTGTTGGTGTTGTATTTTGGGTTTCACTCAGCTCGTAGTGGCACGAAACTAAGATCATAAACACAGATGTTGTGTAACCATAAACCTCAGTGGTAGTTTCTGAGAGTCTCAAGGGTTACGATAATGAAATGAATGTAGTGGAGAAGAGTTATGGAGATGGTGTAAGAAAACATAGTACCTCTGCTGCGAAAATAAGGACCAAGCAGGAAACTCTTAACTCATGTGAGAAAAGAGTGAGGTAGCTCACGATGTGAATAAATGTGTTAGCCTTATTGGGAAGACAAGGTTTGTGTATACCAGGTCATGAAGGCTATTATTCAGAATCTTATGAGGCTTGGGACACATACAGCAGCATGCTTCTAGGGACACTTAAGTAATTCAGCAAATATATCCCCACAGACGAACAAACATACAAGAAAAATAAGAAAAGAGAAAAATATATTTTTGGTGTTTTGGAGATTAAAAAAAATAAAGAGAATGAGAAAATATGAAAAATAAAAGAAAAATAAGGAAAAGAAAAAAATAAGACTAAAAAAAAACTTTGGAAAAAGTTGAAAAACCGAACCCGAACCTTCGGTTGGTTTCGGTTGGGAAAAAGTTGAAAAACCGAACCCGAGCGTTCGGTTGGTTCGGTTCTAGAAAATTTTGAAAAACCGAACCCGAACCTTCGGTTGGTTTCGGTTTAGGAAAATTTTGAAAAACCGAACCCGAACCTTCAGTTGGTTTCGGTTTCACAAAATTTTGGAAAACCGAACCCGAACCTTCGGTAGGTTTCGGTTTTGGAAAATTTTGAGAAACTAAGGAATTTAGACAAACAAGAGATAAATACTTTTAACACGAAGAAAAACAAAATTGTACAAGAAATATACAACTCAGAAAAACTACCTTTGAAGTAATGAGCGAGTCAGATGGTTGAACCGAACTCGAACGTTCGGTTGGTTTCGCTTCTTACGTTTGGGGTTGAGAGGTAGTGTGAGGTACTGACTCTGATTCCATCATACCTAGCCCTTGCAAAATTTTATTGAATGGTGCTTCAGGAAGAGCTTTGGTAAAGACGTCAGCCAGTTGATCAGTGGTTCTGACGAAGTGAACTTCGACGTTTCCATCTTCCACATGATCTTTGATGAAGTGATACATCAGTGCTATGTGTTTAGTTTTAGAGTGTTGCACTGGGTTATGACAGATCCTAATTGCACTTTCAGAGTCACAATATAGTGGGATCTTCTTCATATTGAGTCCATAGTCTCGAAGTTGACTTTGGATCCAAATCACTTGTGATGTGCAGGATGCAGCGGCAATGTATTCCGCTTCGGCAGTAGACAGCGACACACACGTTTGTTTCTTGGATTGCCAGCTGACCAACTTCCCGTCAAGGAATTGACAGCCACCAGTTGTGCTTTTACGGTCGAGTCCACATCCTCCAAGGTCAGCATCAGAATAGGCTTGAACGAAGAAGCCTGAGTTGGATGAATACCATAGACCTAAGGAGGTGGTTCGCTTGAGATAGCGTAAGATGTTCTTCACTGCAAGCATATGAGGTTCACGTGGGTTTGCCTGAAATCGAGCACAATAACACACAGAAAACATGATATCAGGCCTGCTAGCAGTTAGATACATCAGTGAGCCTATCATTTGACGATAGAGCGTGATATCGATAGCCGGTTTGTCTAGAGATGGGGTAAGCTTGGTGCCGAATGCCATTGGGACTTTGACTTTCGAGTCTCCCATCATGCCAAACTTCGCTAGGAGAGTCTTTGTGTAATCTTCCTGATTACTGAAGATGCCTTCGGGTCCCTGTCTGATGTTTAAACCAAGGAAAAAGTTAATAGGACCCATTGAGCTCATTTCAAACTTAGTCTCCATCAACTTTCTGAATTCAGCTGTTAAGCTGGGATTCGTGGAGCCAAAGATGATGTCATCGACATAAATTTGAACTATCATAAGGTGGTTACCTTCCTTTTTGCGAAAGAAGGTTGGGTCAACCGAGCCTTGTTTAAATTTAGACATCTTTAAAAATTTTGTAAGCGTTTCATACCAGGCTCTCGGAGCTTGTTTGAGGCCGTACACAGCTTTATCCAGAATATAGCAATGATTTGGATACTTTTCGTTCACGAACCCAGGAGGTTGCTCCACATACACAGTTTCTTCGAGTTCTCCATTGAGAAATGCACACTTGACATCCATTTGGAAAACCTCAAAGTTTTTGTGAGCAGCATAGGCCAGGAATATTCTAACAGATTCTAGCCTAGCTACTGGAGCGAAAGTCTCTTCATAGTCTATCCCTTCCTCCTGACAGTATCCCTTAACAACCAGACGAGCCTTGTTCCTTATGACATTACCTTCCTTGTCCATTTTTTTTCCTAAAAACCCATTTGAGACCAACGACCGAAGCCTCTGGAGGAGTTGGAATTAGGCGCCAAACTTTGTTCCTTTCAAATTCGTTCAGTTCGTCTTGCATTGCTTGAACCCAGTCAGAGTGATCGAGGGCAGTGTTAACTGTCTTCGGTTCAACTTTTGATACGAATGAGTTAAACATACAAAATTCAACCTTTGAAAATAAGGATGTCTGTTTTGCCTTCAGTTGTGATCGGGTTAGAACCTTTTCAGATACATCACCAACTACTTGAGAGATAGGATGATCTCTGGTCTATTTGGTAAGAGGAGGGTAATTCGGATCAAAGGTTGGGTCAAGTTCAGCATTGATCATTTCTTCTGGCTCAGATTGGCTATCGTAATCAAGCGTCATATCATCATGCTCCCCCTCAATTGATGAGTCTTGAGAAACATGAGGTTCAGGGGTTTCTTGTGGTGCTGGACTTTCAAGCGTTGGAGCACCTTCGTTTGGAGGGATATCTTCGGTTGGAGAGGCATCTTCGGTTGGTGAAGGACCTTCAGTTGAAGTTGTAGAGCTTGGCTCCCCCTGGACTTGTGAGCTTGACTCCCCCTCAATATAAGAACTTGGCTCCCCCTCGACTGAAGCATTGTTGGATGGAGATTCATCAGTGGGCGGTTCTCCTTCATGCATTCTTCTTGCAGCATCTTCTACAATCTGCTTCATATGATCAACTTTGTTGTCAGCTGCACCTGCTTCTGAGAGAGAAGCTTTTTCCGGTTCGTCCAAGAGTTCCAGGAATTTCTCGTACAAATTGGTGATTGAGACTGTGACTTGGCCAGTTTGAGGAAAGATTTCCCCAGTGGTGTCTTCTTTGGCCTGTAGCTTCTTGACATAGCTATCGTCAAAGGTCACGTAGTATGTCTCTTCAATCCTCCTTGAACGCTTGTTTAGGACCCTGTACGCCTTGGATGAGAGCGAGTAACCCAGAAAAATTCCCTCGTCGGCTTTGACATCAAACTTGTTGCGGTGTTCTTTAGAGTTAAAGATGAAACACCTTGAGCCAAACACATGGAAAAATTTCACATTGGGCTTTCTGTTGTTTAATATCTCATATGGTGTGAGCGTGAATCGCTTGTTGAGATAGGACCTGTTCTGTGTAAAACAAGCAGCAGAAATAGCGTCAGCCCAAAAATACAGAGGTAAGGAGGCGAAACTTAGCATAGTTCGGGCAGCTTCACACAAAGACCGGTTTCGCCTTTCGACTATTCCGTTCTGTTGTGGTGTGTAGGGAGCTAAGAAATTGTGACTGATTCCCTTTTCTGCAAGAAACTCTTCAAACTCCCTGTTCTTGAATTCAAGACCATTGTCGCTCCTGATGTTGCGAACGGCCTTCTTGAGCTGGACTTCAATTTGCTTGATAAACACTTTCAGCTTTTGAGTCGCTTCAGATTTGAGCTTTAGAAAGAACACCCATGTAAATCGTGAAAAGTCATCAACAATAACAAGAATATACTTGCTACCACCGATGCTTTCGATAGATGAAGGACCACACAAATCGATATGAAGCAATTCAAGTGGTTCAACAACTTTTGTGTTGATTACAGATGGGTGACTTTGACGACTCTGCTTCCCCATTTCGCATGCAGCACACAAATGCTCTCTATCGAACTTGAGCAATGGAAGACCCCTAACATGACCTCCAGTGACAAGTCGATTGATATCTTTAAAATTGAGATGAGAGAGTCTTCGGTGCCACAACCAGCTTTCGTCGGATTGAGCTTTTGATAACAGGCATATAGCTGGGTTTCCTTTGATGGGTTTCATGTTTAGAGGAAACATTTCACCCTTTCGCTCTGACTTGAGAATCACTTTCTTTGTCTTTTTCTCTATGATTTCAGAACCTTCATCATCGAATGAGACTTTGAGACCTGTACTTCCAACAAGCTGAGATACACTGATGAGGTTGTGTTGGAGTCCTTCCACATAAGCCACCTTCCTTATAGTGAAGTCTCCATTTGTTATCATTCCATATCCCTTTATGGTGCCGAAAGAGTTATTTCCAAACTTGACGTTGCCACCATTTGCAAGAGATCTGTATTCCCTGAGCTCCTCTTTCCTCCCTGTCATGTGACGCGAGCAGCCACTATCGATGTACCATTCTTCGTCAAACTGCTCGTCACTTATAACCTGCAAAAATTAAGCAGATTTAGGAACCCAAAGTTTCTTGGGTCCATGTGAGCTTTTCATGGGAACGGGAATAGTAATAGAGATATCAACTAGATATGTTCGTTTTATTAGAGTTGTTTCATCTTTCTTTTTAATGGTAAAGACTTTTATTTTGTTAGGATTGGGTGAGATCGTTTTGGACTCTGGTTTGGATTCATTGACCTTCTGCTTTCCCTTTTGTTCGGCTGATGAATGAGATTTTTGAGAACAAGCAGAATTAGCTTTAGAGCAAGATGGAGATGAATCGGTGGAAGTAGAGGAATTAGTAGAACGAGAAGAATTAGAAAGAGAGGATTTGGATTGAGAGGACTTCCTGGCTGGTGACTCTAGGTGACCCTTTTTCTTTTGATCATTGGAGGTACTGACCTTAGAGTCTTGTTCTCTTTTGACTTCAGAACCGAACCTCTGCGTTCGGTTGGAGTTGTTCTTGGAACCGAACCTATGGTTTCGGTTGAAGTCTTTTTCAGAACCGAACCTTTGCCTTCGGTTGGTATTTTCTTGTGAACCGAACCTTGGCTTTCGGTTGCTGGAACATTCAGGCTTTCTTACAGGATTGTTTTCATACTTCAGATCCTTGTCTTGATGTGAGTAGTATGCATTCTGGGAGTGCCAGAATTTTTTCCTTTCAGAAAGGTTTTTCCTGTATCTTTGGTTCCTTTCTATTTTCTTATTCCTCATCTGCTTAGGTGGATGATGAACGTTGACTTTCGTCTTCGTTGTCTCCTTGACTGGTTCCTTTTGAACTTCAGGAGTTTTACTTTGAACCGAGGGACCAGAGGGAGTATCTGAAGAAGATCCAGTTTGCACTGAGGGAGTGGAAGGAATATCTGAGGAAGTTCCACTTTGAGCTAAAGGAGTGGAGGGAATGTCTTCTTTTGCCGAACGACCATCCTCCTGAGGAATATCTTTCGTACCACTGGTACTTGGCTCATTGAAATTATCCGGCTTGTTCAATGGTTCAGGGATGTATCTTCCTTTGCTCATCCAGGAGGTTCTTTCAGATAATCCAACGGTTTCGTTTGCATTATCAATTGGAGCTTCCCAGAAGTACTCATCACAGCCATTTGCATTGTCTTCGTTAACAATAGCTGTGAGTTCAGCTGTTTGATGTTCGGTTACTCCAGTCACCTTGTATACTTGATTCAGAGTAGTCCTGACCTTTTGATACACAACAGCTTTCTCTACTAATTTCGGGGACTTTTGTTGGGACAGTCGTGCGAACTCCACAGAATTTTCAGAAATTAGATTTTTGTGGTTTTCAGTTTCGCTTTTAACAAATTCTGAGCAGTCAACCGTGTCCTCTACAGAAATTTCACTCATGTTTTCGTCCTCGTTAAGCTCAGATGAATTTTCAACATCGATTTTATTTTCTGAGCTTACGTTGGCGTTTAAAGAGTCAAATTTTTGCATGGTTTCGGTTCTCAGTTTAAGTCTGTCATTTTCATCCAAAAGATTTTTGAGCATGTCCTTGTGGTCTTTGGATTTAATGAAGGACTCAATTTTGTCCAGTCCATACATGTAGGTCGGATTGACATCATCAGACGATATCACACTCTCACAATTGTAGGCTTCGGCATCGATTTCATCCTCCTTAAACTCTAGGAAGGGCAAAATCATGCAATGGATCTTTTGGCCTATCTCACAGTCCAAGTGAAGTTGAGTAATATTGGAATATAAACGTTTAGCAATTAAACAAAAAAACATTTCGTTGTTTTAACAATTTCAAATTGTCTCTCTGCAAATAAATGTTTTCGTCTTTAACTTTAACTAATTCCGACTCTTTTAACTCAATCCACATTCGCCGCTCCTCACTCTTCGACGCCACCCTGCTTAATTGATCAGTCAGGTTAGAATTGGTGATTCGAGTGTGAGTTAAGCTACTATCTAAATGAGAAATTCTTGTATTAACATTTTTTAGTTCTTTCTCATATGAGGATGATGGTACTTTAGATGAAATAAAAACAGATTGTACCTTCTTTATCAGTTCATCGAGCTCATTGAACTGCTGGCTGAGTGGTTTGGCCGTAAAGCACATATCCTCCTGTACCTTCGGTCCATCACTTCCTCCATCGGTATTGTATCCCCTCATTTGAGATACGTCAGTCACCATGAAGCATTTTCCACCACTGCTTTCCTCCTTAGCCACATAAGCCTTTCCATGGGTAGGCTTCCTCACTTCTTCGTCTTCTGAGTCAGTAGACCAAACTTCTGTGCTACCGAACTCATCGTCATTAACCGAACCCTGCACAATAAGAGCATTAATAGAAGGGTTAGCGGTAGACTTCTTCTTTCTCAACTCATCCAGTCTCTTCTGCAGTACGGCTTCCTCATCATTTCCATCGTCCTTTTCAGCCATCTTTTTAAGAACATAGTCCTTAGCATAGTGGTTTTTGCCACCACAGTAGAAACAGCTTACTCCGGAGTCGCCATCTGCCTTCGGTTCCTTCTTGGGCTCCTCAGCCTTCGGTTCAATATTCACCTTTTCAGAGCTGTAACTCCCCTGCCAGTTTCGGTTTGTTGCTGGGGAATCTCTTCTTTATGAACCTCTTGGGATTAGACACCATCATGGCATAATCCTCAGATGTGAGGTCATATTCCTCCATTACAGCTTTACTTTTAGATAGGAGGGCCAACGAGCCAAGACTAGAAACGACACTCTTCTCTTGCACCACAATCTTCTCTTGGGACTTTAGAATACCCACCAGTTTCGCCAATGAATATGATTTAAACTGCTCATGGGCTTTGACTGTGGAAACCACTGCTCTCCATTCAGACCTCAGTCCGTTCAAGAAAGTAACCTTCTGTTCGATAAGCTTCCTTTCAATATCGTGTTTGATCATCTTGCTGAGAAGATGATTGAAGCGATCAAACGTCTGGGTCACCGTTTCTTCGGCCCCTTGCCTGAATTCTCCAAACTAAGATAGAAGCAAGGTTTGGATGGAATGTTCAAGATCTTCGTCTGTGGAATACAGTTCACGAAGTCTATCCCATACTTCCTTCGCCGTTGTGCATGAGCTGACCAGTCTGAATGTGTCGGACTGAAGGGCGAATCTGATCAACCTTAACGCCTTAATATTGCACTGGAATTTGTCCTTTTCATCTTGTGCAATATCCTTCACGTCCTTAAGCAGATCGTTGTACTCTTTTTGTGTTTTAATGATTCTGGATGTTGCAGAATGAGAAAACGGTCCATTGATGATGGCTTCCCATATGAGGTAACCATTGTCCTCCGATCCAATCACGTAGTCTTCAAAATGATGCGCCCATACTTCATAGTCATGGGTGTATAAGATTGGAATCTTTGTCGTCGAACCGATGCTGTTGGAAATATTAATAGGGTTTGATTACGTTGCGTCCATTATGATCGTAAAAACTTGTTCAAAGATCAGACTTGTAATAAAGCAGATTAGGGCAAAACAATAAATATCAAGATACGTCAATTAAGATGACGGCTCAATAAATATCGATGATTGCGGAAAAACCCTAATGGAAATCTTTTTCACAGAAAAGATGTGTATCGATTACACAGCCTCCTGCTCTGATACCAATTGATGGGATTAAAATAACTATTAATCTATGAAGATCGATTAGATCTGAACAAGTATATGAATATAAAACAGTAAGAACGCAATAATAAGAACAAGACAAGATGGAATCAAACGTGTCGAATGATTTAAACAAAATCCTCAGAAGAGCTCGATTAAGAACATCAACTGTAGAGGATTGATAGGTTACAAGTACGATTAAGAAACCTGCTGTACTCTAGATGAATCGCTATTCGAAAATCTCAATAATCGTAAACCTCTATCTTCTTGTTGACCTAATATGCATGCAAGCATTAACTTATATACAATACATAAAAGGCTCTCGGTTGGACAGGCCCAAACCGGAGTATACATGGCTAAGCTAACGAGCCCAAAAGACGCAACATCAAAATAAAACTTCAGCCCAACATAGGTAATCCAGACTTCTTAAAGTCACTGATACGCGTCAATGGAGGTTGATGTCCCATTTCGTTGAACATGAACACTACATGGGAAGATGAAATTTCGTCATACGTACCGGTATTCAGAATCCCCAAAATTTTGCAAAATAACCTCTTAGATACCCTAATACGAGTATCATTCACCATTGTAAATTCCACGCAACCAGTCTCCTTGTTGTACGATGCAGTGGAAGCAGCCTTTGATAACCACGACATAGGAACAACAAAGAAATCAAACATAGCTTTGGACAGAACCGAATTCTGTAAAGCAACCACCAACATTTTGAGTTCATCCGGATATTTGGATAAATCCGACTCCACTTGGTAATTTGAACCTTGGATCTTCAAGATTGGAACACTAACGACTTCTTCAGTTGTTGGTGTTGATGTAACACTGTCTTGTTTGTGAGTCGCCATTGATGAGTATGATCAAGATGATTGAAGAAGATAACTATTTGAGAGATGAATTGTAAAGAGAACTTGTATGACTGAGAATGTTTGATCGCGTAAAGTGTTATAGACCTCTGAGTTCCCTTTTTATATGTAACCCTAGAATTTTGAATTTGAAGCGGGATGCATTAAATGCTTGCTGACATGGCGCCTTGAAAGACGGGCCGTACTCATCAAAAAGTAACAATCGTAACTGTCAGCACACCTAAAACTCGTATCGTATACCATACGTCACCAAGAGACAAGACTATTTGATATTCCCCAAAAGAAGTGTAACCGTCAGATTCCTTCGAATAGAGGTAAGGCTCTTTCACTTTTGGGTTGAAAAAACGAAGTCATATGCCAGAGATTTGAAATCATCAGATTGAGTTGGTAACACTCAAACCTCAAGGATTTCGTGTGTGCTGTGTTCCAAAAAAAATTAGAGAAGAAACAAATAAAAAAAATTTGGAAACATGTGATGTCAAAAATTTAATTTGACACAAAACAATTGAATCCCGGGCAAAGATTTCTTCGAAAATTATCAAGAGAGATAATTAACAGCTTGCTTGGTTTCCCCTGAATTACAATCGGTAACTTGTAGAGAAGTTTCAAAGGGTTTCTTTTATAAGGCAAAAGGGTGGCTTCGAAAATTTTGTTACATATCAACCTTAACATAAGATGATAAATTGTAACTGAAATTATTTGTGTGACCAATGTAGTCAGTGACAAATTGGTTTCGAATGATATTCAAAGTAACTAGGATTTTCGAAATATACTCACACAGAAATCATATTCATACAAAAAAAAAATTTATGCTGGATCTTGTTGGGAACAAACATTGTAGGTTTCGAATGTTTGATTAAGATCACTCAAAAAAAATGAATATGATTTTGAGTATAGAAGGTACTGAAACAAATGTTTCGTAAGTTCTGGAACATAGTTCCCCGTCAATTCCTTAAGGTTTATGATATTTGGGTTTCACCTCCATCACGGACTCATGATGTTAGATCATAAACACAGACTTGTGATTTGTCTAGGTTTTGATTGGTTTGATCAAAGACCTCAAGGACAAATCTCTTCAAAAATTTAGATTAAAAGAATTGTTTGGTATAAAAAGATTGGATAAGAATCGAAATGTACCTCTGTTATAATGGACAAAACAGAAAACTCTTAACTCATTTGAGAAGAGTAGGGTAGCTCTGTTGACTTATGCGAATACAAGCCTTATTGGGAAGAAATTTTCATGAGATAATTTCATCAAGGCTTTCATTTCCCACACATAGAGTCATATGAGGCTTAAGGCAACATGCTTCTAGGGACGTCCTAACTAGTACACAATTTATCGAAATCATACCTTCCCATAGAAGACATAAATATGAGCTCTTCGTATTTTTCTCTTGACTAAACTCCCAATACATAATGTTTTAAAAACCAAAGAGAACAAAAATATTTTTGTGATTTTTTTTTTAAAATTTTTCAGAAAAAGTAACAAAACAAAATAAAATCTTTTTGAATTTTTAATTTTTCAAAAAAATAACAGAACATTAATCTCTGAATATGTATTATCTTCTAAACATACGAACACGAAGCATCCGAACCGTTGACTTGGAACAATAATCTATGAATATGAACTGCAACATTGAATAAATCATACGAATGCGAAGCATTCGAAGCGTTGACCATGAACAGTAACCTCTTAACACTTAATCACCCTTTCCGTCAGTTCACCAAATCATTCAGACCCATCACTCTTCGCTTTTATCACATGTAAGTGAATTTCCATCAATCATACCCAATCCTTCTAAGATATGAAGAAATGATTTTTCATCCAATGCCTTTGTAAAAATATCTGCCAATTGTTCCGTTGTTTTCACAAAATGAACTTCAATATTCCCTTCTTCCACATGATCTTTTATGAAATGATATCTTAGATCAATGTGCTTAGTCTTCGAATGCTGCATAGGATTATGACAAATTCTTATTGCACTTTGTGAATCACAATATAAAGGAATCTTTTTCATATTTATAGCATAATCACGTAATTGACTTTGAATCCAAATAATTTGTGATGTACACGTAGCTGCAGCAACATATTCAGCATCGGCCGTAGATATCGAAACACATGTTTGCTTCTTCGATTGCCAACTGACCAATTTTCCATCTAGTAATTGACATCCACCAGTTGTGCTTTTTCGATCAAGACTGCATCCTCCAAGATCCGCATCTAAATAAGCTTGTACAAAGAACCCTGTTTTCGAAGGATACCACAAACCTAACGAAGTAGTGCCTTTCAAATATCGAAAAATATTCTTTACTGCTGTTAGATGTGGTTCACGTGGATTCGATTGATACCTTGCACAATTACAAACAGAAAACATAATATCAGGTCGACTTGTAGTTAAGTACAATAAAGACCCTATCATGCTTCTATACAGAGTGATATCAACAACAGATTTATCTAACGAAGAAGTTAGCTTTATGCCCGTTGCCATTGGTATTCCTAACCTTGTGTTGTTCGTCATTCCAAACTTTTATAACAAATTCTTCATATATTTCTCCTGATTAATGAAGATGCCTTCTCTGTTTTGACGTATATTCAAACCCAAAAAATTATTGATTTTGCCCATCATACTCATTTCGAATTTGCTTTTCATCAAGTCTTCAAATTCTTTAGATAAAGCAGGGTCAGTAGAGCCAAAAATTATATCATCAACATAAATTTGAACAAGCATCAGATGAATCAACTTTCTTTCGAAATAAAGTGGGATCAACTGATCCTTGTTTAAATTTAGATTGTTTCAAAAATGATGTTAATGTTGCATACCATGCTCGTGGTGCTTGTTTCAACCCATACATAGCTTTATCTAAAATATAAACATGATCAGGATGTTCGTTATTTATAAAACCTGGTGGTTGTTCAACATAAACGGTTTCTTCGAGTTCACCGTTTAAGAATGCACATTTGACATCCATTTGATAAACGTCGAAATCTTTATGAGCTGCATAAGACAGAAAAATACGAACAGCCTCGAGTCTCGCGACAGGGGCAAATGTTTCTTCATAATCAATTCCTTCTTGTTGAGAATATCCTTTAACAACAAGTCTGGCCTTATTTCGAATAATGTTTCCATCTTTGTCAGTTTTGTTTTTTAAAAATCCATTTAAGTCCAACAATTGAAACATCAACAGGTTTAGGAATTAATCTCCAAACTTTGTTTCTTTCAAATTCAGACAATTCAGCTTGCATAGCAACAACCCAATCAGAGTGTTCCATTGCAACCTTAACTGTCTTTGGTTCGATTTTGGAAATAAAAACATTAAACATGCATAACTCTTGGTGAGTATTTAATACCTCATTTCTTGCATGAAGTTGAGCCCTTGTCAATACTCCCGCTTGTGGATCTCCAAGAATTTGTTCTTTTGGATGATTTCTTGTCCATTTATCTAATGGTGGATAATCAGGATCAAAATCCAAAGGTGCATCTTCAAACATAGCATCATTTTCTGATCCATTTATTGAACATGCATCCTCAGCATCATCATAATGTTCTTCTTCAAGAATTGGATCCTTCTCAAGTATGGGCTCCCCCTCGATGATTGACTCCCCCTCGATTACTGGCTCCGCTTCGATGTTTGGCTCTGCTTCGATGATTGGCTCCCTCTCAACATTAACATTGGTTGACATTACATCTGCTTCGTAAGAATGCTCCCCTTCAACAAAACTGTTCGAATCCAAGTGCTCCCCCTCCATTGGACCACCATATATTGCATTTGTGTTTTGATTCGAACACGAAATTAAGTCATTATCAAGCTTCAAATTTTCTGATTGTTGATTATCTTTCGCATTTCTCTCTGCATCAATTGCTTGATCTGAAGTACCAAAAATCGATTCATAATTAGCATCATCCATTTCAATTGGTTCATTTTCATTCAAAGAATTTTGCAAAATAGGATAATTTGCAAATTGATGATTAGTCTTTTTAATGTAATTATCATCAAATGTCAAATTGAATGTTTCTTCCACTTTGCGAGTTCGCTTATTTAACACTCTATAAGCAATAGAATTATGTGAATATCCCAAGAAAATTCCTTCATCAGCTTTTGTTTGAAACTTCGAAAGATTATCCTTAAGATTCATTATGAAACACCTGCATCAAAAAACATGAAAAAATTTGACATTAGGTTTTCGATTATTGATGATTTCATAAGGAGTAGCATTAAACCGTCTATGAATGAATGATCTATTCTGAGTAAAACAAGCAGTTGAAACAGCTTCGGCCCAAAGATATTGAGGTAAATTTGAATATGCCAACATTGTTCTTGCAGCTTCGCATAATGATCGATTTCTTCGTTCAACTACACCATTTTGTTTTGGCGTATATGGAGATGAAAAATTATGCGAAATGCATTTTTCCACCAAAAATGAATCTAAAACCCGGTTTTTGAATTCAGTTCCATGATCACTTTTAATTTTTCGAACTGGCTTCTTCAACGAAATTTCCATTTTCTTGATAAAATCAATCATCATTTGTGAAACTTCGGATTTTAACCTGAGAAAAAAAACTCACGTAAATCTTGAAAAATCATCTACAATTACTAGAATGTACCTTTTCTTGTTAAGAGTAGCAACTGTTGAAGGACCACATAAATCAATATGCAAAAGTTCGAGGGGTTCAACAATCTTCGAATCTATTGTGATTGGATGACCTTGTTTGTGTTGTTTTCCTACTTCGCAGGCTGCACACAAACTGTCATTATCATATTTAAGAATGGGTAAACCGCTTACCAGATCTTGTACGACAAGTTTGTTGATGTTTCGAAAATTGAGATGTGATAACCTCTTATGCCATAACCAGCTAATATCGGCAGCAGCCTTCAAAAGTAAACACACAACAGGTTTGCCAACAATGGGAACTATATCTAATGTAAACATATCACCTTTTTGTTTTGACTTGAGTAAAACTTCATTTGTCACAACATTCGAAATAACACTGCCTTCTTCATTAAAAAGAACTTGATTTCCAGTGCCCACAACAAGTTGTGAAACACTTATCAAATTATGTTGTAAGCCTTCGACAAATGCAACTCGATTGACAGTGAATGTTCCATTCGTTATCTTTCCATAACCTTTGACTTTGCACTTGTGATTATTGCCAAACTTAACCACTCCACCATTCTCTAGACTTTGAAAATCACGTAAGTTTTCCTTCTTCCCAGTCATGTGACGTGAGCAACCACTATCAATATACCACTTGTTATCATATTGCTCGTCACAAAGTACCTGCAATTATTGAAAAATTTTAGGTACCCAAAACTTGTTGGGTCCATTCATATTAGATGTCTTTTTCAATTGTAAAGTACAACCATTAACCCAATCACAAACTCTTGTTTTGAAACTGTCAACAAATTTAACATTTTCATTCAAAGGGTCAGATATATGAGTTTTTATTGTTTTCAAATTTTCACTAATATTCCCCTTCGCATGTTGAGTTTGTGATATGTCACTTTTCGCTTCTGTGACTGGTTTCCAGGCTTTAACTGTAATGTTGGATTCCTTGGATGATGAACTGCCATTCATTGAAGGATTTGCATACTTGTCATACGCCTCATGTATCTGTTCTTTTGAAAACTTACTTCATTGATACATTTTTCCCTTTCCTTCCAACCAATGATCAATATTTCTTTTAGTTGTTATACCCTTCGCATATGATACTTTGTCAGCTTGTTTCTTCGAAGGATTATAACATTTTGCTGAACTTGGAACATAATCCACTTTTGGTTTTAAAAGATATGATTCATGATAAGACGTATTGAATTGTGATTTTGAAGTCTGTTTTTCAACTTTTTTCTGAAAACTTTATCTTGGAAGTATTTTTTTTGTTTCTTTAGAAAATTTTGTTTGAATATTTGAAAATGAAGTATTTTTCTTTTCAAAATTTCGAGTCTTTGATTTTCCTCTAAAAACTTTTCCTCCTTTTAAAAAATTTAATGATTTCTTATTTAATGACTCAATAGTTTGCCAAAAAATTGTTGTTCTTGCTTGACGTTTAGAAATATTATTTTCTTTTGAGAATTTTTCAACTTGTGCTTTAAACTCTTTTGAATTTATTTTTATAGCTTTGTTGACTTCTTTAGTTTCTGGTTTAACATTGTCGTGCTTTGTGAACACATTTTCAGTTGTGTTAACTATCTTCTTTTCAAGTTTCGACTTTTCAACCCATATTTGTTTTGGTTTTTGACATTGAAAGATATATGAATTCTTTGTTAGATTGTTTTCAACTGTGCTTTGATTCGAAAAGAAAGCCTCATCAGAAGTTTTCTTATTGTCTTCCTCTACCAAATTTTTGAATTCAGGCTTAATGTTTTCAACATTACATGTTGTTACGAAGATTTGGTTTGGGAATACAATATCATCAGTGCATTTGAAGATTGGATAAACCATAGTATTCGTTTCAAGATAATGAGCACCTTTTTCACTAAGAATTTGCTCAAACTCTTGTGAATCCATATAAACTTGATCAACAACCACTCGAGGAATTTCAACTTCTTTCGAACTTTTATTTGTCTTCGAATTTGTACTTTCTTCCTCATTATCACTATCATCTGTTTGACTATCATGTATTTCCACAAATTCCATATCACAAACTTTCGAAATTGAAGGTTGATCAGTGTCAATTTTTACCAATAAATCTTCACAGTTTTCTTTCCCTTTAAAAGAATTTGCTACATTTATTACAGACAATTGAGAACAATCTACATCCTCTAAATCACTAATTTCACTAATATTATCAGAATTATCTTCAATATCAACAAAATTAGATTCTGAATTAGATGTAGAATTCTCAGTCTTTTTCAAAATTCGAATATGTTCAGATTTAGTCACTACAAGAAAATAGCCCTTTAATAACGCGCAAACAATGACACTCGCTGATAGACGACGCGCATTTGTAAGTGCCCTAAAAGATAATGTCAGTTTGCAAAATTTGAAGGATAGAGGGCACACATTTTTGCGCGCCCTAAAATTAGTGTCAGAAAAGAAAAAAAAAATGCGGAGGGCACCTTTCATAAAATGTGCGTCATGTGAATGTGTCGCTTTATAATTTTAAGTGAAACACGCGTTTTAGGCAGGAAATGAAATCGACGAAAATTACCCCCGCCTATTGAATCCCAAAATTAATCCCCCCGCCTCTTTTACTTACCAAGAAAAAGCCCTAGGTCCTTCATCTTCATCTTCAGTATCATCAAACATCTCGTTCATCGGATCTCTACTCAATCTCCTTCTTATCAGTATCACCAAACATCTCATTCACCACCTCCGCCCTATCAACATTCCCTTAATTTCAATTTGATGCGGGTAATACACGACCAACTACAAGTCTCTCTCTCTCTCTATCTCTATCTCTCTCTCTACCCCCTACTGTTCAACAACAACCTAGGCACCCACCACCCCTCGTCTTCTCTCTGGTTCACCACCACCACCAATGAAGCCCCATTGTTTTATCCAAAATGGGCCCAAAATCATGAACATAATCAAGCCCTCTTGGAATGAAAATCTTCCTGCCCAAATAGTTCTATTGCCGACGTATCGTAGCCATTTATAAGTCGATTTCCTTACCCCAGTATCCCCCAATCGCAAACGAATCAAACCCTAACCCTAGATTTTTTGCTAACTAGGTATGTTTTCTTCCTCTTTTTCCTCGATGTCGACTCTAATTTTTTTCATTTACAACCATTTTCGCTTCGATTTTTGACCTAGTTTGTTGTTTCGGTTGTTTCATTCAGGATCAAACGATGAAAGGAGGCAAATCAAGCGGTGCTACGAGGAAAGCCGATACCAAGTACGATTTAATCTAACTATGTTTAAAACATACCATCTGCTAGGGTTTAATGTTGTATTTTTTTCATCTTCAATGAAATTAGGTTTTTGTTCTTCCTCAAGATCATGATTTCGGTACTTTTTAATAATTGTTTGTTGTAATTTTAGGTTGGCTGTAAAGAAGACTGCAGCCAAGGGGAAAGCAGCTAAGGATCCCAATAAACCCAAGAGACCCGCTAGCGCCTTCTTTGTGTTCATGTTAGTAGTTGTTCTTCGTTTATCACTACCTTCATGTTTTACTTCCATTTCCAAAGTTTAAATATTTTTCCTCTTGTTAATGTTATAAAGGGAGGACTTTAGAAAGCAGTTCAAAGAAGATCACCCTGACAACAAATATGTTGCTGCTGTAAGTGATCTTCCTTTTTGCCTTTTGTCATCGAAACTTCTTAAGCTTTGTTTCAAGTATTCTGTATCTAGATTGAGTTGAGTTTGTGTTTTTAGATTTTGATTTGGATTTCACTTGTGTATAATTATCAGGTTGGTAAAGCTGGTGGGGCAAAATGGAAGTCAATGTCCGACTCTGTAAGTAGCACTTACATTACATTACTATGTTTAGTTTTTGAGGCAAAATCATAATGCTCATCAACTTCTTAAGAATTTATAAAAAAATGATGTACTATTTAGTTATTTACCTCTGTTTTTTGGATGATGTGAATGTAGGAAAAGGCACCTTTTCAAGCCAAAGCTGACAAAAGAAAGAAGGAATATGAGAAGAACTTGGACACCTACAACAAAAAACTTGTAAAATCTTTGTTTAAACTTAGAATTCATATGCTTATCATTTTAATATTGTTGTTTTGATTCATTGACTTTGAGTTTGCTGCCATGTAAATAGGCTGGAGGTGGTAATGATGATGATGATGAGGATTCTGACAAATCTAAGTCTGAAGTCAATGATGAAGCAGATGAGGATGAAAGTGATGATGTATGTTTTTTTATAAAACATAATGATATTGATACTTATTTTTTTCAGTATATGATTAATCTTTTTTAACAAATGAAACTAAATGTGGTTTTAATTTGTGTTTTGTAGGAGGAAGATGATGACTGAATCAAGAAAGTGGAAGTTGATTCGGTGTTGATGGTTTGATAAGTTACCTGCTTTGTAGTTTCATGTTACTGATTAGAATAGATTTGGCTTTTATGGTGCACAGGAAAAAGGAAATGTAACTTTGGTTTGATAAGATGTTCTAGTTTTTCCAAATTAAATTTTGTAATATCATTTTTTTAGTTTTATTTTATTTATTTTTATTTATTTATTTATTATTTAGGAGTTGTTTGATCATCAGAGTCAAAATTATTTTTAATTTTGTAGAATTGTCACCTGTGACTTTTGTTCTTTTCTGTGTTCATGTTTATGTTTACGGGACTGTTAGCTAGGCTAGACACATATCAAGATCCTACTATTTATGCATAAGAGTCTTTTATTTTAATAGCAAAAGGTGGGATGACACTTAAACCTTTTCTCCTACAGCCACAAACCACCTTTGTCAAATTCTTGCAGGACAACCCAAGGTAAGACTTGTTTTATACTACTGTCTTTTGTTGATTATTCAAATTACAAGGGCATTCTCGTCAATTTGCAGGAGTGTTCGTTCAAGTGCTGCTCTTGCACTTGGTAAGCTTAGTGCACTAAGCACAAGAGTTGATCCCCCAGTTAGGGGTCTTCTATCTAACCTACTTGCATCAGATGGTGGGGTTTGTGAGGCAATATTGGTCGCCCTAAAAGGTGTTGTCAAGCATGCAGGAAAGAGTGTTAGTGGTCCCGTTAAGACACGTGTTTTTGATCTCTCAAACGAGTTGATCTAGAACGATGATGACCAAATACAAAGCTCTTCAGCAAGAATTCTAGGCATCATATTAGAGGTTCAGTTCACTACATTCACTTGCATTTATAGCATCTGTTCCACCTTTGGGATTTACCACCTATGTAATTTCATAACAACACCTGTCAACATTTGGTTGTGAGTGCAGGTGAAAAAGAAACGAGCTGGTCGGGATGGAAAAATAGATGGGCTGGTCCCTCCCCAAAGTAACCACATATGGTAACTCATGTCGTGTCACTGGACCATCTGGTTGTGTATAAAAGCTCAATTGCACAGTCTCCTGCCACAATAATAAGATATAAAGATGTTGTGAACAAGGGGATCTTACTCCAACCAGTGCTATTATACCTTTCTCGATACAACTGGAATCTAAAAGTGTTGATGCTTTTTATTTTTATTTTCAAATCATAAGTATATATTTATTTGCTGATTTTTCAAACATAATGTATCATGAAAAACAGGGCATTAAACTTTATTTCCTCCTTAACAACCAAGTTGCCTGATGTGAAAGCTTCTATGGACATATTCATCAGCAGAATATTGATAGATTATCAGTCACTTTCCGATCCAAAAGCATACAAGAATGACCACCCACAACTTATTCAAATATGCACAAGTACCTTCAGGTAAGAATATTTATGTGTGTTTGGCCTTATATGTTGGATTTGTGGAACAGAGAGTCTTCCAAATATGAAGAAAGCTCCTACTTAAGGATACTTTTGGACAGCAGAGATGCTTGGTTAGGTCCTTGGATTCCTGGAAGGTATAAACTTGTTACATATCAACTTTAGGGGGCGTTTGGTTTGTAGGATTTATCAAGAATTGGAATTCAATTGGTTGTATATAAGTAAAGATTTGAATTCAATTGTATATAAGTAAGGATTTGGATGATTATTTATTGGTTTTATAGGAATGTATAATCCATGTTATCAATGTACATTAAATTTTATGCAATTGATTGTATTTTTTGTATATGATATTTTATTTCTGTTATGAGACATTACATGCAAATGTAATTTAAAAATTAATAAATATATAAATATTTTTTTAGAACATTTAAAATTATGATACGCAAAAATGTGTGTCATCTTCATTTATGACATGGCCTTTCTTGACTAGGGCTTCCTTGATACGCATTGCGTGTCATAAACACGCGCGTCGTAAGGTTACGACAGGCGAATGCGTGTCATCTTCTTTTATGACAGGGCCTTCCTTGATACGCATTGCGTGTCATAACCGCGCGTCGTAAATGCGCGTCATAAATGCACGTCGTAAATGCGCGTCGTCTATAGATGACACGCAAAAGCGCGTCGTCTCTCGTTATGACAGGGCCTTCCTTGACGCACATTTGCGCGTCGTTTGAGCGTTTTACGACGCGCAATGAGCGTCGTAAAAGGCCTTTTTTCTAGTAGTGAGTTAAGGTTTCATTCACAATGCTTTCTAAATCATTAGCATCAAGACAATCTTCGACTTTAGCAATTCCAGTTAAGGTTTTTGAATCTGTTCAAAATTCGAATCTGTTCAGATTTAGTTAAGGTTTCTGAATCTGTTCAGATGTAGAAATTTCTTTTTCACAATCATATGAAATACTATCTACCTTAGCTCTGTCATAAGCTAAAAATGGTAGCAATTTTCTATGTTGTTCCTTACTTATCTCACTTGAATGGTGTAATTCAGTTAATTTTCCATATAGTCTTTTTGCAGAATTACAAAAAATATTTCTTTGAGCTAATAACAAATTTATTTCTTTTGATAAATTCTCCCTATCTGCCATAATATTCGATACTTGCAATTCTAAGTAATCAATCCTAGTGACTTTTGAATCTAACTTCTTTCTTGTCTCTAGTAATTAATCACTTAACTTTTTCGCTTCATTGCTAGCAGACACAACAATTGAATCAAAGTAAGTAACAGTTTCATCAAAAGATATTAATTCAGAATTATATGCAGAAACAGAATATTAAAGGATTCAAAAATATTACGTACCTTTGTTGTCATCGGTGACTTGTCAGTAGACTTCGATACGAAGCATTGCCCACGCACTTCGTAAGTCTGTTCTTCGTCTGAATCCTCTTCCATCTTTGCAAACATGGCTCCATGTGATGAATTTTTCATCTCTTCATTGTCAGAACCTGAAGACCATATTTGATATGTACCATCTGATTCAGTTTCTCCATGAGCTACCAGAGACAAATTCTTTGCCTTTAACTTCACTTCCTCCAGCTTCTCTGTATAATAAGCTTCATCCTTTGTTGTATTTTTCTTTTCTTCCTTCTTTCTTAACAAGCAATCTACTGCCAAGTGATTAGCACCATTGCAATTAATCCCTGTATCATCTTTTAACATCTTTTCTATTTTCTCCATTTCGCTCTTCGAATCCTTCTTTACTTCTTTTAGCTTTTCATCCACTCTGTTTTTGTTTTCAAAATTACCCTCGAATCCGATGACTTGTTCTTTGTATTAAAAGGTTTCTTAAAAAATTTCTTTACTCGATTGTTTGAGTAAAATGCAATAGCCTCATCATCAGAATTCATCAGAAAACCTTCTTCTTCATCAGACTTTAATTTTTCACTCTCTCTTTCTGAACCCTTCGAAATGAGTGCCAATGGTCCACCAAGACTTGCCATTGTTTCCTCAGCTATTTCATTAACCTCATTTTCATGAGATTTCAACTGATTGTACAAGTCATTTAATGTCGAAGTGTCAAAACTCTGCTGATTTTTCACCATCATACTTACACTTCTCCATTCCTTTCGAAGTCCCATTACAAAAATCAAGTTGAACTCCATTGATGACCTTATGATACCATAACGATTACAACGGTAGATTAACTCGTTGAATCGATCATAGTAAACTTCAATGGATTCAGATTCCTTCTGTTTGAAATCCTTGAGTTCCACTAGACATTGTTTCACAGATGTGATCTTTGTCTTTTCACTGCCTTGAAATTTGTCTTTGAGATTGTTCCAGATTTCTTTAGCTGTTGTACATGTCCTGACATAATTATACACAACAGGAGGCAAAGCACCTCTTAATTCCCTCATGCATTTCTTCTCCAGTTGTTTTAAACGATTGGATTGATTTTCAACCTCTGAACTGCTTGAAGATGCACCGATTGACTGAACTGTTGCAGGTGGATTTATTTCACCTGAAATGCAATTCCATAAATCCTCATCCAGTCCGTTCAAGTAGTCTTGCATACGATTTGCCCACTGATCGTAATATTATGGAATTAGCATCGGAATCTTTGTGGATGATTCAAGTAAATGAGAAAATGATGTCATTGAGTTAAGATTGAATGACGTCATTGTTGTACGGAACAAAACTTCAACAATAATATGAAAACTTTGAGAATTTGAAATCAAATTGTATATTTCAGATTAGAATCACACTACGAACAACCGATTCACAAAAATATTCGCAGAATCAAATCCTAGACCTAGATCAAGAAGAATTTTCACATATAAAAAGAACGGAAACTTTTTGAATCAAACAATAGATTCAAAAATCTTTTTGAACGTATGAAAATCAGATCACAGAAAGGATTCCTGCTCTGATACCAATTGATGAGATTTGGAATCGAGTTTGAATGTAATTCAAGTATGAATTGAGTAAATGATTTCAAAAGAAGAACAGAGAAGTAAATAGAATATTTGATCAGCTCGTATTATGCTTTTCAGTTTACAGAATACAATGACTAAACTGTAAATCTCTGTTCTAGACCCCTCTGATCACTATTATAGACCCCTATTTATAGGAGAACAAAAGCATAACAATCCTAAGGACTAAGAGTTAAGACTTGACTTTATAATGCCTTAGTAAAATAACAATACATCCGAAGACCTATATATATGAAGACAACAGATACTTCGTAACAATCAAACTGACCCTTCGACTATTATAACATTCTAGCCCTTACACATGTGCACGAGGAATCAACGGTGTAATTTACCCTAAGACTTATCAATTGCAAGGTAAGTTTTTTCGTTTTCTGTAGTTGCTCGCACATAAATATTTATCATGCGCTTATTATGTGGATTTTATTTATTTATTGACAACATGTTTTATGATAAGTATGGTTGCGTGCAAATGTTATTTTGGACTTGTTATCTATTGTATGTTTTTTGGGTGGCATGTTTAGTGGGAACAGGTGGGGTGTTTAATCGCCATGTGCATGACGGATGTGTGTGATCGGCGGAGATGAGAATTGAGAATTATACTCATTTCCTTGGATATTTAAAATACTTGAGTAAAATGGATGATGAGTTTTCTTAAGGAGAAAGGAAATGAACATTTTGTTCATTCTCTGGATAATTAATTGTTCCCCTAAATTATGTCATCGGGTGATATGTTTTGTTATATGATTATTGAACGTATATGATAAAAATATTTGTTTTTTTAAGTGATGGACATGCATGTGCAACACGAACTCACTAGGCCCTAGGTTTACCCTTTTAGAAACTTTAAATGTACGCAACCCATGAAACTATTAAACAAGTGGCAGTAAGAAGGCTAGGGAGAATGATTGATCAACAAGACGAAAAAAGAGTTACTCAAAGACGTAACACCCAAAATTCTTCGGTTGAAGACTATATTTTATTTTATTTGCTTCTGCAATAGTTTTAATCAACAGTTATGTTTTAGAATTGATCTTGGGAGATGTTCGGATAGTTATATTTTCATATTTATTATCTTGAAAATTGGGGTGTTACACTAGGGGCGGTGTTTTTTTTACACAAACTTCTCGTTTCTTCTTTCTTCTTAAAAGATTATTGGAAAATGTTTGTGTTTTATATTTTTCGTGTTGAAATCAAAATTTGTAGATAACTCAATTTCTATTTAATTTTTTTATATTAGACTGTTTTGGTATTGTTATTAGCGATTGACGATAACTCAATTGATTGTGTTTTTATCTTTAAATATATTAAAAAAGAAACCGTATTACATCATCTTAAATATTCAGGGACATTGATTGTAATTTGATCATAGATTTTCTACCATTAATTCACTTTGTGACATCACCTACCAAAGTTTTGATAAAAACTCTTTTTTCCATCAATCCTTACCATGTCTAAAGGTAACTTATGATGTTACCTTTAATACCCGTTCAATTTTCATAATCTCTATTGTAATAAAAGAATAGTTTTAATCTCCTTTTAACATGTGTCATCCTATTAAACCTCCTAATTGATGCATATTTTATTCTTCTATTGTAATTTGTCACCTTATTAGGCTTCCTAGTTATTGTATGTCACTTATCAACCTATTAATTCTCAATTTTAAATTTTAACATTTAAATTTCTCACTCTAATTACAATAAATTAATAACATTAGAATAAAAATTAAAATAAAATTAATACAAATTATAAGGTGATAGTATTTCACATATTTATTTAAATTAGCGATTATAATTTTATATAACTAAAAAATATCTTTTAATTAATAATTTATTTAAAATAATTGATTAATAATTTTGAGTTCTCATTATAAAAGTTTAATTAATTTTATAACCGTGGTTCATACGGGTTATAAACTAGTATAGATTATATCAAATCCCATAAAATCAATAGTTTAATAATCATAACTTTTGACCTCCATTTAATGAGGAATTTAATCTAATGAAGGAAGTAATTGTTAATTCAAACAAGATATATATTCTGTAATTAAAAGATTAAATAATATCCTACCTATCGGCTGTTATTTTTCCTAAAAATCTGCATACAAATCCATAGATTAAATAGATAAATTAAAATCCCTTAACAAATCAGTAGATAAATTTACATATAAAGAATTTGCATCTTTATCTAATAAAATCATATCAATAATTACCTATTTTTTGGTAACTTAATAAAGATTATAGCTGTATATAATCGTTAACAAATCGTTTCCTGAATATAATCTTTTTGTGATTTATCACTTTTTATATATTCCCTTTCCAATTCTGTTTTTTTCAATTCCATCATCCGATCGACTTATTGCAATTAGGATACCAACATTATGTTCCTGTCAAAATAAATTTAATAGCTCAGGTAAATCCATGATATTATTGCCCCTTCATTATGAATCATTTTTTTTCTGTACTGTACTGTTGAATTTAACGTATCATTATCACAAACTTTATTTGTTTTTGGATAATTGTTTTTCTTGTTTGGATCATGATATTGGCTTTGGTTATTGGGAGTAAGAATAGTTATGAAACTTTTATTTGCAAAAAGAAAAGGAGCAGAAAGTTAAACCTTAAATGTAATCTTGAGTGGCTTGTCAACTGAGACAACAAATTTGCAAATATATATATATATATATATATATATATATATATATATATATATATATATATATATATATATATATATATATATATATATAGGGTTAGGTTCATGTGAGACGGTCTAATTTTGTGAGACCGTAAGACGCATTTTTTTATTTTATTTATTTATTTTTTATTTTTTTTTTATTTTTTTAGTTAATTCAAGTTCCAAAAATAATATTTAAAAAAAGAATTTTTGGATTTTTCTATTTATTTTGCATTTTAAAATTATTTTTTAGAATATGTACAGTGTAATATTCACGTATTTTTCAAAAAAAATTGAATTTATTTTTATTTTTTTATTTTTTTAGTTAATTCAAGTTCCGAAAATAATATTTAAAAAAAGAATTTTTAGATTTTTCCATTTATTATGCATTTTAAAATTATTTTTTAGAATATGTCAGTGTAATATTCTATTAGAATATTTCACGTATTTTTCAAAAAAAAAAACGGAGTTTTTTTTATTTATTTTTTATTTTTTTAGTTAATTCAAGTTCCGAAAATAATATTTAAAAAAAGAATTTTTGGATTTTTCCATTTATTTTGCATTTTAAAATTATTTTTAGATTTGGTCTCACGGTCTCACAAAATTAGAATGGTCTCAAATGAACCTGAACCTATATATATATATATATATATATATATATATATATATATATATATATATATATATATATATATATATATATATATATATATAAACAATGTTAGAGATGCTAAAGATCAAAATAACATGAAAAAGACATAGAACCAAAGGTAACAACGAAATAGGGTTTTTAGGGAAAAACACCGACTTGATTCCATCATATTCTCAAATTCCTTTATCATATCTTGCGATGTTTAGTTTATTTATGTTTAGTTATTCAAAACAAAGAACAGTAGATTATAATTTTTATCCCTAGTAATGTACATATTAAAATAATAGTCCTTACACTATTAACCAATCTCATTATATTTCATATACTCATTATATTTTCGTTTTACACCTATTTTCAATGATATTTACATCCACGCGAAGGCGGGGATTAGCTCTACAACTCCATCAAGTCATTTCAGACTAGCTGTTTATGGGTCTTAATCTATTAAGTCACAAACTGGCCCAAAAAGCATAAAATTTTTATTTCATCTTTATGTCCTAAATGCACAATCTCTTGCATTTCTTATCTTGAAACCCTTTATCTCATCTCATAAAAGCGACTTAGGGGGTGTTTAGCTTAGTTTTTCATATGCCAAAAGAACTTTTAGTAAAAGATCAAAACCAAAAGGTGTTTGGCAAAAGACTTTTAAAAGCAACTTTTGGATTTTGGATAGAAGAAAAATCAATTTTTTGAAAAAGTCAGGAAAACCTGACTTTTTGTAATTTTTTGGAAAATGACTTTCCACCTTTAAAAAGCTAAACCAAACACCCCCTTAAACTTATCTTAACTCATTTCATGAAGTTACATTTTCTCAATTCATGAAATTTCTCTAAATAACCAAATAACCCTTTTGGTCAAAACTTCTCTCAAAGTCAAATCCTTCTAACTTTTTGGTTCTTACAATAAACACATACATGACTATCATGTATGAAACATTAAGTTTCATACTAAATCAACTAGGTTTCGCGAGTATCAAATTTTCTAGTGATGTGATATATGTGTTTTGCAATGTACCATTTGATATTACTTTTCCAAAAAAAAAAAATATTTTTGACTTACTTTATGTTTTGCTAGATATGATTTCATCCGGCTAAATTTGGGAATTAATTTTTTTTTTTTTTTTTGACATCTTTTGTATTGTTACAGTATAGAAAAGGTGCATACCGAAACAAACTGCCCACATTAACACATGGATGAGAGAGAGAGAGGTGTCAAATAATTATTGTGAGGCAACATTTATATTAACAATCAAATGTAACAAAATCATATTGATGCCTATTTTATTTCAACTAAAACTTGCAAGGCTAAGATAAAATTGCATGAACCATTAGGTAAACAAATCTTTTACAACTTTCATTTTCCAATTTTTTTTTTTTTAAATAACAACTTATATAAACACTAGTTGAAGCTAGCAAAAAAGAGAAAATTACATAAAGGTTATAGAAAGGATGGGGTTTTGTAACCACCCCTAACTAATTTTAAAACTCCTGCTCTTATTATTAATCCAAAGAAATGACTGAGAAGTAATTATATCAAAAGCTCACATTTCAACATATTATGAGAACCATAAACTATGGAGTTTCGATAATGCCATAGTAGCCACCAAAACATGAAGAAAGTTGCCTCTAGAAAATCTTTCACCTTCGAGTTTAGGTTCAAAGAAAAGAACCACTTGGACTTGTTATGAAAAGAGTTGCACGAGGGCTAGAAATATCCCATAAGGCCATGGGGTATGGTCACTAGGTATTCACTAGAAAAGTGATGCCACCTATGCGTCACATCACCCCACTTATATATTCACTACATGTTTACTAATCATTGGAAATGGTTATCACTCCACATTGTTTTTTTTTATTTATTTATTATTTTTTTACATTATATTAAATTAAAAACACAATAAAACATTAATAAAAAACACATTAATAAAAATAAAAATAATATTTTTAAATTCAACATATATGCTTACTAATAAAATAAACATTGATAAACATAAAAGTGATATTTTTAAAATTCAACGTACATTTTACTAATAACATAAAAATTAATAAAAAACAATGAAAAAAAACTATTCGTTTGCATCATTGTCCTCATCGTCTCCGTCCTCATCCACTTCGTTTTCGTCTTCAAATTGTCGTTGCCATATGTGTTCAGTCAAATCTTGACGTAAATTGTGATGTGTTTCACTATTATGTATTTCCAAAAGCCTTGTAAAGTATGCTGGGCTGCCGACTTGTATTACTGCAGGTAGATTGAGCATATCATTTGGAGTATACGTACACGCTTTCATCACCTTCATTAATTTTTCCCTTTCCCATGCTCGTGTTGGATATTTGATTATGTGTCACTTCTGTTTGAGGACCCCAAACGCCCGCTCCACATCCTTCCTTGTAGATTCTTGTGCTAATTTGAACAATTTCCTTTTTTCATCAGCTGGATATGTGTATGACTTGACAAATGTTGCGTACTCTGGATATATCCCATCAGCAAGGTAATATCCATGATTGTATTCACGTCCATTAATAACGTATGGCATGTTTGGTGCTTTACCCTGCAAAATATCGTTAAATAATGGAGATGCTCCAAGCACATTCAGGTCGTTGTTTGACCCTGCCATACCAAAAAATGCATGTCAAAACCAGAGGTCCTATGAAACAACTGTTTCTAGTATAACAGTAGGCACACCATGATCACCTCGTGTGAATTGCCCTCGCTATGCATTGGGACAATTTTCTCACACCCAATGTGTACAATCAATGCTACCTAGCATTCCTGGAAATCCATGTTTAGCCTGATTTGCGGCATACAACTATTCGACATCATTTCTGGTCGGATTTCGCAAGTATATGTCGCCATAAAGCTCTGTTACATACTCACAAAAAAATATGTGCATTCTCGACCGGTATGTATTATGTTTGTATATATAGTTGAGGTTTTAGTTTTGATTTTTTTTTAATTAAAAAGGGAAAGGAGGAAAGGAGGTAACGGTCAAAAAAAAGAATCAACCAATCAAATTGTGCATGAGGACCCATGAGAAGTTCCAATCTGTGTCACATTTACCGGTAGGGGGGGCGGTGTTCACGCGTGAATACCCCTACACGTCATTCATTACGCGTTAAAAATCAAGCCATACCCCATGGCCTAAGTGATGGAACAAAACCAAAAGCTCCCTAGAAATAGAGCATTGAAAGAACAAATATGAAGTTGAATACGTGGCACCATTCAGTGGCAAAGTCAGCAGGGGCAGTCGGATGCTGCGCCTCCCCTAACCGGCCAATTCATCCAATAAATGTAGCATTCCAATTGTAATTTTGTTTGAAACATACTAATAAGGCCCATATGAAATAAATAATAAAGCCACAGCCCCTCCTATCTATTTAATTGTCTATATTTAACTACATAGACAATATATATTATTTTTCTGTAAATCTCAATCCTCGTTATTTAATTTGGAGACATATTGTTGTTCCTCCACTCAAAACCTTCAAGTCAAGGTAATTCATAAACTGATTACATATTCTAAATATTTTGTAATTTACAATTAATAATATTATTAATCATAATCGATTTCTTATAAATGTAAAGTAACCATAACAAAAAAAAATATTTTTTTTTTCAAACAAAGTGGTATTCTTTGCCTACGATTGCGTCTAGTTAGTGCTAATATTTAAAAAAATATGCATAATAAAGGTTCATAACCTAAAAAGAAATAGTAGTATCCAAGAGATCGTATTTTAATTGTAAATTTATATATATTAGTTTATAACCCGTGGGAACTACGGTTACAAAATTAAAATTTGTTATATAAATCATAAAATTAAGTTGTTAAAATAAACATATATTATTAAAAAACAAGGAATTATAAAAGAAGAATATAAACATAATAAGTGTAACCAAATTTGATAAATATCCTTTAATCGGTGGGTAATATTAACATATTTTGATATATTTTATTACCATATAAGAATTTATGGTGGAATCAGATTAACTCTATTCATTTATTAGATAGGGAGATATGTTATACATTTTAATATAAATATATATATATATATATATATATATATATATATATATATATATATATTTATGATTTTAGCCCTTTATTTTAAAATCCTGACTCAGACCGAGTACCATTACAAACCACACAAGATAAAATGAATTTTCAAACTCTAAAAGGTAATCTATCCAACAACAACAACCCTGATATAAAAACATTCATCTTGATAGGATTTTTCTAAAAAACTAAAAACTTTGAAAATTCTAACCCACGCAAATAACTTTTTAGCTGAAAGACAACATACCACAAAAGTAAATCTTTCCCTAAAATAGAACAGTAAGAGAAATTAAATATTCTCCTACCATTTGTTTCTATTTTTTCTTCCTATCATATCAAATGTTGACAAATGAATTAAATGATTATTAATTTCATTAAATGTCTAATTAAATATTTCTCTTACATAAATTGTCCTTTGAGTAGGTTACTTTCACAATCTTAAAATGGCTATGCTGCTTTTTACTTTGTTTTGTTTTTTGATTTTTCTTTATTTCAACGTAATAATTTTATATGATAATTTAAATATATTATAAAAAGTAGCCCTACATTTTTTCACCATCAACCCCATCCCCGTATATGTTCCAACCTTGTACTTCCAGTGCACTGGCCGGACGCCACACCTCGTCGCCGGAGCAGCCTTCTTCCCTGAACGCCATCTTCTTCAATCGCGGCCATCTTCCTTCAGTAAAAGCCTGTACTTTCTCCCCCTTTATGAACCAATTTGAACAAGTTTTTTCCTCTTGCGATCGAAACACATCATAACAGAGCTGAAGCGAGAAGAGAACTGGAACGTACTTGATAGTTCTTCATCGGTTGCTGGAGTCATTGTTTGATACGTTGCATCTGAAGTTCGCAACATAGACATATCGTCTAAATCCCCCGATATCCTGAATGGTAAGGTTTTGAACCCTTGATTCAATATATACTTCCGCTTTTATTAATTTTGGTAACGTGTGCTTAGATATCTGAAAACTGTTTGATTTTTAAGTTCTACTGTTCCTTTTTACTAAATTGAATACCTAATTTGCAATGTCAAGTGTCAAGTTTGTGGCGTGATGTGTTATTTTAAATGCACAGAAGGTGTTCGATGAAATGCCTGAGATAACTATTGTTGTTTTCGCTGACCTAACCTGTTATCTGCGTCTGGATTATCTCCTAATCATTACATTTGTTTTGAAGGATTTCACGGAGAAAAGGAACGTTTAGCACAAATTGGTCTCGCAGTTCAATGCTTTTATATTTCCGGCGAACCACCGCTTCATTGCGTATATTTCCCTCTCCTTTTCTTTCTCCGGCAAGGTTCCTCTCAGCACTTCAGGCCACTCTCTCTCCACCGGAAAAACCAAACTCCGTCACAACACAACCCCTAACAAAGCCCCAACTCACAACCATAGTCCTCGCTCAATACCACCATGGCAAATTCTCCAACCTTCTCCAAAACATCATCTCTTCACCCTCCGTCCTCCTCACAGCCTGCCACAACCTCATCCATGGCGGCCCAAACTCACATGCACCACCTTCTATCGACTCAATCTCATCTAATTTCTTCTCAATCACGGATCTGTCTGAAGAGATCTGCCAAAACAGATTCGATTTCGACTCATGCATCCTCAAAATGGCAAACAAAGGTGAACCAATTTCTCTCGCTCTTCCTAACTTGAAACTTAAGGTCTTGATTGAATCCATTAGAATGGTTTTAGAAGTTATATATGATGATCGTTTTGCAACTTTTAGCTATGGTGGTCGTGTGGGTATGGGTAGACACACTGCAATTCGTTATCTAAAGAACACTGTGGAAAACCCCTCTTGGTGGTTTACTGTTTCATTCAACAATAAAACGGAATTCAGTATAGAAAACACAAACAAACTATGCTTGATTATAGAAGAAAAAATCAAAGATGAGATGTTCATTGATATAATCAAGAGGTTGATCATATCAAAAGTAATTTCCCTTGATTTGGGTGGATGTTATTTAGGAAAAGGGCTCCCTCAAGAATGTGGGTTGAATTCAATCTTGATTAACATCTACTTGAACCCATTTGATCAAAGATTACAAGAATTACGTCTTCATATCAACAAAAAAAACCCTGAATCTAGATTGATTGAAGAAGATGAAAGTAATCATGTTTTCCATAAACCCTTAAAGATATACGCTGTTAGGTACTTAGATGAAATACTTGTAATCACATCCGGATCAAAGGGCTTAACCATGAATTTAAAGAATCAAGTTGTTCAATTTCTAGACAAGAATTTGTGTTTAGAGATAGATAGGGGTAAAACCGTCATTCACAGTGCGGTGTCTGAAGAAATTACGTTTTTGGGCATGGATCTTCGGGCAGTAACGCCCTCGGTTTTGCATCCTCCAATGTCGGAAAAGGCAATAAGGGCGAAAAAAAAGTACTTAAGACAAAAAGAAGTAAGACTTCAAGAACTTAAAAACAGAAGAGAAACAAATCGGAAAAAACTTGCTATGAAAATCTTTACACATGTCTATAAAAAACTTAAAACAAGCAACGGATTCAAATTCGATTTCAAAATCGAAAAACAAATTCGGGAAATTTTCGACACGTGGGCTTGCGAAACCGTTGATGAGTTTTTAAATTCAATAGAAGAACGCGCACCCGTGTATCGAAATCTCTCGGGTGGAGACTTTTTATCTTTAAAAAGAATCCGAGACCAACTTCCGGAAGAATTAATACAATCTTATGATAATTTTCAAGAAAAAGTTGACAAGTATTTGAACCCGATAAAAGCACGAGAGAAGTTACTAAATATAAAAATGAAACAAGAACAAGAAGAAGAAGAAAAATACACCGAAAGAACAGTCAAAGATTTGACCCAACTTCTTATAAAAGTCGATGCACCCGAAAAATCGATAAAAAAATCCGTAAAATTAGCGGGATTCACGAATGACATGGGTCGCCCGAGACCTATCACTTTACTCACGGTTCTTGAAGATATCGATATCATTAAATGGTACACGGGTATCGGAAAAAGATGGCTAAATTACTATTCGTGTTCTAGAAACTTCAAGTTTGTGAAAACGATTGTGAGTTATCACTTGCGATTTTCGTGTTTATTAACTTTAGCTGAGAAACACGAATCAAGTAAACGAGAAGCTATTCGACATTACACGAAAGATTTGAGGGTTTTTGATGTTGATGGAAGTGAAGAGTTTTGGTTTCCTAGTGAAAGGGAGATTAAGATGATGGGGGATAAGAATCTTGTGGATCCGAAACCCGTGGATGGGGTTTTGAGTATGGTGTTGATAAGATTGGCATTTGATGAGGGTTTGTATCGATGTGGTGCGCATTTTTGTGAGAGATTTGATACGATTGTGTATCGTATTCGGTTGTTGGATCGAGGTTTGAATTTGGATGAGAAGTGTTGGGTTTTTGATAGGATGTGTGTTGTGTTGTGTTCGGATCATGTTAGTGAGATGTATGTTGGTGAACTTACGCTACAAGATGTTGACTATTCGAGCTTGATGTGTATTTGATACCGGATTTCATGGACTTGTATTTGTTCACTTTTTTAATAGTAAAATATCTAAAATGGAAATGGTTGTGATTCGATAAAATTCCATGGAATGAATAAAAGAATCTTGATATTCTTCTTCTTCTGTTATTGAAATGCATATTTAGCAAACTATGGTTGAAATTTTAATTTGATTTTGTTTTTGTAGCATCAAATTTTAATCCATTGTAAAAAGGAATAATATTAAATTGGATCAGCAGTCAGACACTACGGCAAAAGTAGTCACAGTAGCTCCGATAATTCCAAAAACTATTACCTCTAAAAAAAATCATATGATAGCACAAAGTGAGCAAATAGAAAATGGTGAACATGAACAACACTCAAATGAACAGCAGGATAGACCTCATCAGTAGAGTTTATGAATCTTGATGCACAATAAATTGATTGCTAGTGTTAGTGGCGATATCAGCATTTGCTTTTGTGGGGGGTATTATTGACTTAAAACTCTTGGAGGAGGAGTTACGTTTGCTCATGGAAAAAGATTTACAGTTCTTTTTTCAGCCACATGACCACTTGAATTGAGAGGCGTTGAATGTGATGATTGCCAACAGGAAATAGGAGCAATTTATTGTTGTGAGTTGTAGATTTCATTTTCAGATTTTAATTACCGTTTTAGTATGTAATTAATGTTTCTAGTGTTTTTTCTTTATGTTTTTTTTTTTAATTAAAGTTTTAGTTTTATTTATTTATTTTTAATTGGTAAATGTTTTAATTCAATAATAATAATAATAATAATAATAATAATAAATGTGTGGGTTGGATAGATGAGAGGGATGAATATTCAAATATTATGGGTTAGAAGGGATGAAAATAAAAAGATAGAAAGAAGTTTATACAACATGTGTTGCATATGGGTTGGAATGGATGAACACCTTTAAACAACTAAAATATAGATTAAACATAAGAAAAGTCACATACACACCAAACTGAAAAATTACATAAACCCTAACCTTAGTAGAAACAAGATTGATTCTCGATATTTACAAATAATTTTTGCCAAAAAATCGAACCCTCTTTTAAAAATCAACAAACCCTAAACCTAAATTTGTGTTACTACCTCCACCATCGTAAATCTTTGCGGTGTAACCCTTATGTGTTGATTTAATCATGGTAAATCTCCAAATGACAGTTAGAGTTGTTATGACAGAAGTATACAACCAACAAAACCAATATAAATAAAACCAACAAAATTCAAATATATATATATATATATATATATATATATATATATATATATATATATATATATATATATATATAATGTATAAGAATCAATTTACAGAAAACATACTTGTATGATGATTACACAGGAAATATAATCACGAAATTGTACAGATTGAGGTCTGCTTTGTAGTGTCCTAAGACAGAAGTTTCCCTGGTATGGACCTGTCAAGAGGATACAACAATTAATCCAAGAAGTGATCTTGAATCTGACGAAATTTCTATGTTCCCTTCGTCTTCAGGAAGAACGAATTTTTGAAAGAGAATTTTGTGGTGTAAAAATGATTTCTATAACCCCTCACAGATGAATGAAAACATGTATTTATAGGTATTAGTTATGACAGTTAGAAACTGTCAAAACCGAAAATAACTGTTAAAACCTATCATTCAGTAATTACGAATTTAATAAAAACAAATAATAAAAATTAATTTCGTAATTAAAAATTATTTAATTAATCAAGAATACCCCAAATGAGTCCAAACCCAAGGCCCATCTTTTGATCGAAAATATTCTCTTGATATTAGCCCATTTTAAGTCTAATTAGGCTAGTCCAACACCACAACTCAAACCCAATATGAGTAACCGATTACTTGATCCATTTGATTAAATGAATGACAAAACATATAAAGTGGGTGAAAGTTTTTTCTTCCACCAATATAGGATAAGTCCCACATTGTAATTTTTGTAAAGCAAAGTTCCAACAAAAGTTCGCAAACACTATGTATATTGTGAGGATGTTAAATGGGAAGAACATGAATCGGTTAAGGATGATGTAGTCCTGATGTTTGTGTTTGTAGCAGAATTGATTTTTTTTAATTTGTTATTATTTTATATAGATAGAAAGATAAATAAAAATAAAGAATAGAAATATAGTTTTGATTTTTATAAGTATAATGAGTTAATTAGATAAACAAGAATAAAATAATTATAAAAAGCAAAAATAAGAAAAAGATAAAATAAAAGTAAAACGGTTATTTTATTTTGTAATGAAACCACGAGGTAAAGAGTAAAACTGTAAAACCGTAAAAGACAATCTCCCCGAGAAAAATTGTTTAAGTACTGTGTCAGTGGGAGTGACACGAATCTCCATCTCTCCGACATTAATTCCCTTCGTGCTCATTCACTTCCCTTGTTTAGATCGCCCCCTGGATTCAAATCCCTACTCTCATTTTCACTCCACTACACAAATCGCATCCATAAATCATTAAATCTTGTGCCAAAATCCATATACCCCTTCAAGAAATGGGCGGATTCCCTTTATCCCCATCAGCCCTGGATTCGAAATCAGGGAAGCTCATACTGTTGGTTCTTCTAGTAATGACTGCGTCTTTCTATACCGGAACTTTTTTCGGCCGCAATTCTTCAAATTCTCCATCAATAGAATCTCCATCATCTTCAGAAACAATAGGTACTACACTTTTAAGTTCTCAATCAACTATCGTTTTTGCTTAATTTTGAATTGCGTAAGGTTCCGTTTGCAAATTTTAGTTCTTTAGCTGCTTTTGTGGATCTGTTTTTTTTTGGGAATATTACATCAAATCCTACCCATTTACACATAAACGCTTAAAACGTGACTTCACTTTGATTTGTCTTTGTGTAGAATGTAGATCTTAATAATCTACAATATATTTGCATCACTGATCAATCTTTATACTTGCAGATGCTCTTACTTTTAGTAACAAGGTTACTCTCACTCACCGTAAGTCACCCATTATAATTCCAGAATCCGGGATGAACATATGCCCTATAGAATACAATGAGTATATTCCATGTCATGATCCTTCTTATATAAAAGAATTAACACCAAGTTTAGATCTTTCCAAGCGAGAAGATTTGGAAAGACATTGCCCTCCATTAGAACGACGTTTATTTTGCTTAATACCTCCACCACAAGATTACAAGATTCCAGTGAAATGGCCAACAAGTCGAGACTACGTATGGAGAAGCAACGTGAATCATACACGTCTTTCTCAAGTAAAAGGTGGCCAAAATTGGGTGCATGAAAAGGATCAACTATGGTGGTTTCCAGGTGGTGGGACCCATTTTAAACATGGAGCTAGTGAATACATTCAAAGATTAGGAAATATGACAACCAACGAAACAGGTGATCTTCGTGTTAATGGGGTATATCAGGTTCTTGATGTTGGTTGTGGAGTTGCTAGCTTTTCTGCATATCTTCTTCCTTTAAATATACAAACCATGTCATTTGCTCCCAAAGATGGCCATGAAAATCAAATCCAGTTTGCTTTAGAACGTGGGATTGGTGCTATGATTTCTGCTTTAGCTACAAAACAGCTTCCATATCCAAGTCATTCCTTTGAAATGGTTCATTGTTCAAGATGTCGTGTTGATTGGCATGAAAATGGTATGTTTTGTATTGTATCCAAAAAGTTTGTACTTCACATGATTTTGATTGGATAGAATTCATAGTTCATATATAGTGGTAGTTAATATATATATATATATATATATATATATATATATATATATATATATAATATATATATATATATATATATATAGATATTAATTTGTTAAATTATTTTTGTTGTTTGTGTAGATGGAATTCTACTAAAAGAAATAAATCGACTTCTTCGACCAAATGGATATTTTGTGTATTCAGCTCCTCCAGCTTACAGAAAAGACAAAGATTATCCTATTATCTGGGATAAGTTAGTGAAGATAACTTCCGGAATGTGCTGGAAGCTTATTGCTAAGAAAGTTCAAACAGCAATATGGATAAAGGAAGGTGATCAATCATGCCTTCAGCACAATGTAGAGGAGAAAATTATAAATATATGTGATGATTCTGTAGATGATAACAATAAGCCTTCATGGAAAACACCATTGAGGAATTGTGTTTCATTGGGCCCCACTTCAGATCCTCAAAAACTCCCTCCTATACCACAACGTTATTCGGTGTATTCAGAAAGTCTTGATAATTTAGGTTTCACACAAGAGAAGTTTCTTTCAGACACCCTTTATTGGCATGATCAAGTTCGTGAGTATTGGAGGTTGATGAATGTTGATGATACTTCAATTAGAAATGTAATGGACATGAATGCCCTTTATGGTGGATTTGCAGTTGCTTTTAGTACTTGGCCTGTTTGGGTAATGAATGTAGTTCCTTCAACAATGAATAATACTTTATCAGCCGTTTATGAACGTGGTCTTATAGGTGCTTTTCATGATTGGTGAGTTGAAGTTGCAAAAACTTTATCTATCATTCTATCATTCTATGATTCTATCTCTATCTGTATCTTTATCTCTATCTACATGTTTTTTTGAATGATTTATTTGTGATTTTTTGCCACGTGTAGGTGTGAGCCATTTTCATCATATCCAAGAACATATGATTTGTTGCATTCAAGCTATCTCTTTTCTCACTATGGAAACCATCAAGATGGTTGCTTATTGGAAGATGTGATGCTAGAGATGGATCGTTTGATAAGACCTCAGGTATTACTTGAAAAATTCACAAGGTTCATTTCATATGATGTAACAAATTTAAACTTGTTTTCTACAGGGTTTTATTATTATCAGAGATGATGAATCCATTATATCTAGAATAAGAGATATTGCTCCCAAGTTCCTATGGGAAGTTAATTTGCATAAACTCGAAAATCAACAAAAGCAATTAGAATCCGTGTTAATTTGCCAAAAGAAGTTCTGGACAATCATCTAATTTAACATTCACATGTTTGAATTCTCAAATTCAACGATTAGAATTTTCATAAACTTGTTTAAAATTATTGTAGATATTTGTTTATGTCTTCTGTAAATTCTTGATGTTCTTTCTTAACCAAAGGATATAGACACCTGCTAATGTTAGTCATGAGTTTCAGAGGGTTGATAGGGGATTAGGGTTTGACAATGTGCATGAAGTTTTGGAATGGGAAAACTGTTTGATCTGTGTACTAGCGTGTATAATCATTTGGTAGTGATTGGTATCATGGAATCGGGAAAAACTGGAATCATTTATTAGATTGCAGTGAAAGAAACACCATTTGATTTGATTTATCCAACGCAATAAAACTTACCATTAGTTTAAGGAAATATGATTCCTTAATCTAATATATTAATTTTCGTTCTTTGGACTTTAGGATTTTCCTCATCCGATGTAAGATTTTGGGGTCTTAAAATATCACTTAACTTGAATAATTTCTAGGATTGTAATTGCAATCACTTTTCAAAATCTGTAATTTTGACCCTTATGTGTGGGGTATCAGGAAATCCGATTTGGGATAAGCCAAGAAATGCAATTTTGAAAATGAGACCACTTCCAAAATCCTAACACAGAAATATACCTTGTTGTTTTGTGTTTTGTAGAGATATTGCTAGTTTGTGTTCTGTAGAGATATAAAGAACAAAATACGATTCCCTTAATCTAATTTATTATTTGTTGTTTTGCTGTGTTGGAGGCCAAATAACACAATATTGTTGGTATCATTGTGTTGGACTTCATTTTGTGGTTCAAAGTTTTGTGATGGTGCTAGTGTAACTTTGAGAATACAATGTCGGTCTAAGAACATCATGAGGATCTTCAAAATGCAGTCGTTAGGCGAATGTTAAGGCAGGTTTGTCAAATCGGGCCGTCGTGTCGTGTTTTTGTCTAACACGACACAACATGACACGACAGGATTTTTTGTAACACGAAAACGACACGACATAATGTCGTGTTTTTTTTTTTCACTATGGCTACGTTTGGCGCGTCACAGCTAGCTGATAAGCTAGCTTATTTTTCGAGTTTTTTTATGTTGTCGTGTTTGGTAAGCCAAAAAGTAATTACTTAGACTAACTTTTAAGGAGCTTTTTAAAAAATTTTCAAATACACTCCTTAATTAATTATAGAAATACATACTCCTACATGTCCTTTTATGTAATTTTATATATTTCAGCTAGTTTTACCAAACGTTATTTTTTATCAGCTAGCTTTTCAGCTATCAACTAATTTTTAATTCTCAACTAGCTTTTCAGCTACTACGCCAAACATACACGAAAATGAACCAATTAAAAAACGACAACACGCCATGAAAAATATAATATTACATAACTATTATTTTATTTTATTCATATTTAATTATATATAACACGATAAAAACGACAAACACGACAAACATATGCTCAATCGTGTCAATTTCGTATGGATTTGAAAACACGAACACGACACGACATCGTGTTTTTTATACTTGACACGAACACGACACGAAAATGAATTCGAATTTTGATTTCGTCCCGATTTCGTTTCGTGTTGTGTATTTTTGTCGTGTCGTGTCATAAATTGACACCCCTAAGTTAAGGGCCTTGCATGATGACATGAAATAGTTCGCGAATTAAATGGAATAGTTGAAGTCGCGAGTGTGCCGACTCCACTACTAGAAGAGCGAATTAGATTGACTGAAAAATTCCATAAACTTATACGAATGTCACATGAAATTGTTTGATTTTTTCTATGGGTCGATATGATCCATACTTTGCAATTCATAGACGGGTTCCAACATGTCCCATACATATATCGTTCTTGTCAAATTTAAAATTTAATGTGGTTAAATTATGTACTAACATTTTGATGTATTTATGGTAGGACATCATATATATATATATATATATATATATATATATATATATATATATATATATATATATATATATATATATATATATATATATATATATATATATATATATATATATATATATATATATATATATAAGGGAGAGTTCAATTGAGAAAAAAAAAAGGTTAAGAATGGGGGAATCATTCTCAGTTAATCATTTAATTTTGCCGCAAAATCCTCCATTGTACCGGCGGAAATGAGAAACGAATGTACATGTGTTTTCCAACATAACATAATTCCTTAAACTATGCTAACCATTACCTTAATATATACAAAAACATAGTTTTTTTCGTTTTTTTTTTAAATTTTTATAAGCTATTTTTATCAAAAAATAATTTTAAATATACCAAAATTCATGATTTTTTATTCTCTACAAATAGACATCCATATTGATATAGTTTTAAGATAAAATAAAAAATTTATTTTTTTTTTATATTTTCAGCTATCGTTATTCATAAGTGAATAAAAATGAATCAGGTTTTTACTACAGTACATTCGTTATTCAGTTATGAATAAAAACTATGATTAATTTTTTTTTTTTTACAATTTAAGTATCATTCATATATGAATATAGCATATAATAAATATAGTATATTCATATTTAAATATTAGAGGATATATTCACTTATGAATATTACATAGTATATTCACTTGTGAATATTAGATGGTATATTCACTTATGAATATTAGATAATATTTTCATATCTGAATATTACATAGTATTACATGGTATATCACATATGAATATTACATAGTATATTCATTTGTGAATATTATATGATATATTCACTTATGAATATTACACAGTATATTCACATATGAATATTACAATGTATTTTCACAAATATATATAATTTTTATATGTTATTCACATATGAATAACATACGGACTTGCATATTTGTTTTTTTGTTTTAATAATCATATACTGAGAAAAAATATTCATATATAAATATAACGTGGTAATTTAGTTCATGCATTTCATCAAACAGTTGGAGTGCATCCAATTTAACTTTTTTTTAAAATGTTAAAAACATGATATTTTGACCATTTAAATCTTACAAAAGAGTAGATTGATAGAGAATTATATGAAATCTTAAAAAAAACGATTTGATATTTTTCTAACCTCAATTTTCAAGTTTTATTTGATAATCGATGTTGAATGAATGATATGAAGTGGATTTTTGTTGATTATCGATGATGTTGATCTAATAACGATGGGAGTACAATTAATCATAGATGTTGAAGATCTGATCGTATTCAAGCACAATTGAAGGTTGAATTAAAAGAACCAAAAACGAATTTTTGTTGTTAACTGTTGAATCGTGTTGATTATTGACGAAGATCGATGATTGATTAGCACTGGATGATGTTGATGATGGTTTAATTGAAGAAATCTGAATGATTGTTGAAAGTTAGAGAAGAAATTTGGATGATGAACGATGAATGGGTTTGAACTACAGATACGTATTTGAGATTGAAAGTTGTTCTCATATTTACAAGTTTGTCACCGTGTCTTTTTATGCTTGAATAAAATAAGTGGCTGAGAATGATTCCCCCATTCTCAACCTTTTTTATTTTCTCAATTGAACCCACACACACACACACACACACACACACACACATATATATATATATATATATATATATATATATATATATATATATATATATATATATATATATGTTCAGATTAATTTGAGACCATTCTAATTTTGTGAGACCGTGAGACCAAATCTAAAAATAATTTTAAAATGCAAAATAAATGGAAAAATCCTAAAATTCTTTTTTTAAATATTATTTTCGGAACTTGAATTAACTAAAAAAAAAACAAAAATAAATAAAAAAATCCCGTTTTTTTTTTTTGAAAAATACATGAAATATTCTAATAGAATATTACACTGTACATACTCTAAAAAATAATTTTAAAATGCAAAATAAATGGAAAAATTTTAAAATTCTTTTTTTAAATATTATTTTCGGAACTTAAATTAACTAAAAAAAAAAATCCCGTTTTTTTTGAAAAATACGTGAAATATTCTAATAGAATATTACACTGTACATATTCTAAAAAATAATTTTAAAATGCAAAATAAATAGAAAAATCCAAAAATTCTTTTTTTAAATACTATTTTCGGAACTTGAATTAACTAAAAAAAATAAAATAAATAAAAAAATGCGTCTTACGGTCTCATAAAATTAGGTCGTCTCACATGAACCTAACCCTATATATATATATATATATATATATATATATATATATATATATATATATATATATATATATATATATATATATATATATATATATATATATATATATATATATATATATATATATATATATATATATAAGGGAGAGAACCATTATTAATGGTCCTCCAATGAACCAATTTTTTTTTTCAAGTTTTAGAGTTTATTTTTATAAAAAAAAAATTATAAATATCTAAATTCATAACTTCACATTGTGAATGCTTACATATTTTTCGGATTCACCAATTCAGATTCACATTGTGAATCTGTATAGATTCACACTGTGAATTTTACGAAAAAAAAAGTAAATTTTAATTGAGTTTGATAAGGATAAATTGAATTTCTATATCTTTTTTTCATATAAAAAATAAGTTTTAAAAGTTGAAAAAAGATTGTTTTTTGTTCCTTGGTTAATAATGGTTTTCATGCATTTTAGACCATATTATTTTTGTGAGAACGTGAGACGCAATCTAAAAATAAATAAAAAGAAAAATCCGAAAAAAAAAATTTAATTATTATTTTTGTAATTTTCTTTATCTAAAAAAATTACCATTTTTTTTGAAAAATATGTGAAATATTTTAATAGAGTATTAAACTGTAAATATTCCAAAGTGATTTTTAGAATGTTAGAATATTCTATTATTCTACTAGATTTGTCAAATATGTAGAATATTCTAATATTCTACTACAATATTTCACAAATATTTAAAAAAAACGGTATTTTTTTTTTGATAAAAAAAAGTGATGAAAATAGTATTTTTTTAAACATTTTTGTGATTTAAAATGTTTATTAATTAAATTTACAACATATTCAAACAACATAAAAACACTTTTGCTTCTAGGCCTGCTTGTAAATGCCATATAACACCCATATTAATGAAATAAACTTGTTATTACATGCATTACATTAAAATAAGTAAAAAATTGAAATTTTATTTATATATACTTACAATGAATGTAAATATATAAACTCACATAAAATTTAAAAGATTATTTCAAGTATCATTGAATCCTAATCTAGTTACAACCAACAAAAAAAAGTAACAAATTAGTTTCCCTTACTCCAATTTCCTACTCATTTCAATTCCTAAAAAAGCTTTACACAAAACAAATTGGCAGGTCATTTGAAGCTTTAGACATGATAAATAACAAAAAATAACCTTAGAAGTTAGAAGTACATCAAATTCTTAGACGCTTTTAATTGCTTCTTTCCAACCTGGACTTGAGCTAAATAAGTTTAAATAATAATAAAAAATAGTTTATCCTACAAAGACAATATATCCAATCAACTTTTATAAGAAAATATAATCAGTCACTACCTATAAAGAATAATGAGAAGATACAGAAAAATAAAAAACTGAAACGCTAAATAGACAGTTCACTATCATAAAAAATTAAAGTTACAAAAACACAATTCAACCAAATGTCATGTTAATAGTTTTGTTGTATCAGGGAAGATTAAAGTTGATCACCATGAAATCGAGATATGGTTGGATGCTCAAGGATAAAATCATAAAGATCTACTCTCCCAAACATGTAAGCCCCCTTTCTCATACCTAGCTAATGACAAACAAATATAACCCAACAAAATCATAGATTGAAGCAACTACAAAATTCTAACTTATTTCTTTATGCATATAGATAGATGAGAATGAGACAAAAGCATAATCTAATTACATAGGTCTATCAAACTCGCCATTACAATTTGATCTAAATTGCAATCCCTAATCCAACAACAAAATCAATGTCGTTACCTTCCAGATTCCAACCCACACACACATTTTTGATGAAATCAGATCAGACATAATTAGCGATCATCATCAAATTAGGGTTTACACACCTTTTTGCATGAGACTCCACCAGAAAATGGAAGTGGTTTCATCAAAATCTTCGTATTCTTCAAAACTGTTCGTCCTTTAGTTCTATAGAAGCTTATGTAAAAAAAATCAATTTCTTGGGGTGTAGAGAAATAATCAAGAAATGACAAAAAAACATTAAAAAAAACAGAATTATCACTTATACCCGGTTCCAGAGTTGTAGCAAAGAAAAGAAGAGAAGAGAAAAGTAAGGAGAGAAAAGAAGAGAAAGAAAGGAAAAGAAATTTGTCTATTGTGTTCCTGAGTTGGAGAGAAGTGAAAGGAAAGTTAAACATTTTGTTCTTTCTCTCCAAATTCTTCCAACTCGGAAGGAAAGTTAGAAGGGAAAGTGATCATTCAATTTCCTTTCAATTCCTTCTTTTAATGAAACCAGGAAACACCAAATTCTTTTACTTTCCTCTCACTTCCACCCATTTCCTTTTATTTTTCTCTCCTTAAATTGAACTCGGGAACAGGGTGTTATTTTTGTAAATTGACAAGGGGTCGATCCAAATTTTGAATGAAATGAGAATGATGAAATGAAAAGGATATTTGGGGATATAAGTCTTCTTGACCTCAAATCTCTCCTCAAATGACGGCTAAACATAGGATTGAAATAAGGAAAAGAGCTAGGTCAAAATAATAACCCCTTAATAACAGGGATGCTATGAGATTGATTGACTCCTTCAATATAAATAAGATCTGATTTGTCATTTATACATAAAGTAGTTGTATATGATGTTTTAAGGGTTGTACCTCTTAAAATTCAGTATTTAAAGCTAAATGCTTATTAAGGTATAAAAATATATGGTTTTATTTTGAAGCCAAACTATAAATTAATCATTTATATACAATTATTTAATTTTCATACAAAAACTAACTTTTCATTTACGTTCCACATACCTTCAAACGGTATAAAGACCTTAGATACACATTACATTTTAGGATAATACCCTTACATGATTAACTTTAAACAACGTCAACATAACCAAACCACTAAACCTTGTTATACAAATAAATATAAGAGAAAATTGCAAATTTAACCAAATATACTAATTACTTTGTGGAAAATAGCCAAAAAAAAAAAAAAAAAAAAAAAAAAAAAACCAAAATTGTATTTTTAGCCACTAAAATCGCAGATGGATATAAGTCATCTGTGATTTTGCCTTTCCCATCTGCGAACGTACAAGTGCCAAAAGCATATATATGTGCTTTAGGCACTTGTACGTTCACAGATGGAACAGTACATCTGCGATTTTGTGTAGTCCATCTTCGATTTCGTGGGATGCACTATAAAAACGTTTTTTTCCTTCATTTTCACTCTTTTTTGGAGAAACTCTCTCTCTCTCTCTCTCTCTCTCTCTCTCTCTCTCTCTCTCTCTCTCTCTCTCTCTCTCTCTCTCTCTCTCTGCGATTTCCTCAGAATTATCATGGACGATTTCTTCAACAATCCCGAAAATATGGTAGGATCTTAACTCATTTTGTGTTTTAATCAACATTTATCAAATGTATGTTTTGTTTATTTAGGATTTATTCTATTAGTTTTTGAAAAAAAAAAAAAACAAACTATATTGTGTGTTATTGGGTAGTTGTGTCGTATTTGATAGATAGAGTAGTATTTATTAGTAGCCTTGAAGTTTTGATGCTATTTGGCTAGTGGTTGTATGAATGTATAAGTATACAATGCGTAAAGTGTGCATTGAGTTGTTGTACATATGGTAAATTTTTGTTAATAAGTTTAGTGAAATAAGTTTTTTTAATGAGATAATTCTTATTATTGATTGGTGTGGTATTACATTTGCATAGTTTTAGTTTAAATGCAGTTTAGTTTTTTAAATTAGTGTTTATTTACTTGTCGTTACTATGAAAATATGGTTACATATTTTTAGTCTATATGTTGATTTATGCATTGTTATGGTTGTAATTTGAATGTTGGTTATTTATTCCATTTAATATCCGGATATTTTTTAAAGAAAATAGTTGTAATTTGAATGTTGGTTTATTTATTCCATTTAATATCCATATATTTTTAAAGAAAATAATTGGTTACAATATGGTTATATATTTTTAGTCTACACGTTGGTTTATGCATCGTTAATATGTTGTTTTTCAGCATGATTATATAAATTTAAATGTTAAAATTGTTGTCACCCTAAAAGGATCATGGTGCAAAATTTGGGAAGTATTGGAGGTGTTGCATGGTGCACGACGCAAAAGTTTTAGACATAGTGTATTTTGTTACTTGTTAGGTGTCCCTCATTTACAAGGGGACGAATTGATATTCCATAAAATGTTTCTTCATCAGCTACGGCCGGACGTTGTAGTATCCCCAGATGGCATAAAACGATTATATTTTAGATTGGGGGATACAAAAATAGTTTATGGCCTGGAAGAGTTTTGTTTGATAACCGGTTTAATTTTGGTGTGTATCCCAAAATGATTGGGAAAAAAATCTTAGAAAAAAAAAGTTAGTAGTCAAAAAAGATGTTATTGCAGGAACGTCTATTTCCGAACCATACAAATAGTTCGATGAAAATCTGTCCCTTGAAAAGTTTTATTTTAAATCATCCCTTCTTAGAAGCTACGGACGATGATGCATTTAGAGTGTGTCTTATATACGTTTTGTACGAAGGATTTCTGGGAAAAGAAATAAATGACTGGGTGTCTCAAGACTGTTTTTTTTTTGCCGAGAATTTGGATGTGTGGAACAAGTATTTTTTGTCTAGTTTGAAAGTTTCACATTATTAATGTGGGTAAATTACATCATTCGTCCCTCGTACATATGTCCAAACACACGTTTAGTCCTTATTTTCAAAAATTAACTCGGATCGTCCCTGTATTTGTTTTTTCTTGCACACTTGGTCCCTATTGACATGAAATGACTATATTTCCCTTACTAATTTCTTTTTATGTTTTTTAATTCATTTATATTACCCTTAATTCATTTATATAATTATTTTAGTTATTAAATTAGTAGGTCTCACCCTCTTTTATCACTCCTCCCTCATCTTCCTCTTTCTCTCTCTTGAACCAGTCCTTCATTGGTAGTCGGAGCTTCAACACCACCGACCATTTGCAGCAATCCAACAACCATCTTCGGAAATCACCACCACTAGTGAAAAATACCTGATATCAAAATTAATGTTGAGATCCCAAGTCATCATAAAACACACACACTCGTTTGGAAATCATTTTGACAAATCCCAGAAAAACATATGAAGATCTTGAGTTCCGAATTCAAGAATATTAACACAATGCTTTAAGAAATCCTTGAAAACGTTTTTACAAATATCATAAATCGTTTATAAAAATTATGAAAAATCAATCATCTATATCTATAACGCATTCCCATCGATCCACTAGATCTATAAACTCATGCCTAGAAAATTATTTGAAGAAATTACAGAAATCGTTTAGGAGAGTAAACCTAAAAAAAAAACCCTAGAACTCTATGAACAAGAACACGAGGTTCATCCATGGCAGATCTAGAACACAAATTTTTGATGTTTGATTTTGTTTTCTAATTGGGGGTTGTGTGTAGCTTAAGTTCTGGGTTTTGATTTTTGGGACATACAATGATGGATTAAAGAAAGAGGGGGGGGGGGGGGGGGGACGGTTGTATTTATCTGCCATGGATGTACGAGTGAAGTCAAGAACATCACCGAAAATGATGGTGATTTAAGGATGATGGTTTGTATCTTGAGATGTTTTTCGTTTCCATTATTCGTCTTTCATGTTGTATATAAGCTTCAGAATACATATTAGCATAGGTAAGTGGTTTCCAATTAATTCTAGTGGCAAACCACTGGTTTCCGACGGTGTTGGGAGGTGTTGGTAAGCTAAGACGATGATACAATAGTTTCTCTTAGATGAGTACATGATATGAGAACAGAGACTAAAAAGGGTGGTGGGACTATTTACCTTTTTAAATAAAAAAATAATAAATAAGTTAGAAAAAGAATAAGTAAGGATAAATGAAAAATAAATACACTAAAGGCATTATGGTCATTTTAGATCTAGCATTGACTACATTTTCAATAAAAACGCATATCAGGGATGATGCATGCAAGTTTGAAGCAAACGAGGGACGGTCCGAGTTAATTTTTGAAAATAGTGACTAAACATGCGTTTGGACATATACATGAAGGACGATCGGTGTAATTTACCCTATTAATGTTAATGTATATTATAATTATTTTTTATTTTTTGACAATTTTGCTTGGGGTAGCTATCTGTCCGAGTTTACCTATGATGACCTTGAGGATACGTGGAACAAGATAGATAGATATTTTTCACTACCGGAGCGTCGCCAAACTTTTAAATATTTATTTTGTAAGATGTTATTGCTATGTTAGTTATTTTAAATTTTATTACTATAATTGTGAAACTTGTAGATATGACTATATGAGATGCTTCCAGCTGTTCGTGCTTGTGGATTTGCGTTACCAAAAAACAGAGACAGACCTAGGATCAAACGATGGAGTGGTATCAAAAAATTGAAATGGGTTAATGTGAACAAGATTTTTTACATGACAAAGGTTTTAAAATATTATTTTAATTTTTAAAAATTCATGATTGCATTTTTAATATGTTAAATTGTTTTAGGAGGGATTGCGACCAAGACATAGCATGTCACCAAATGATGATGAGATGACGACTTCTTATTATATGTCATGTCAAAAGTATGTATATGGTGAACAAAATTCAGTTCCATCCCCAGTACGAGACCATTTTAGGAGACAAGACGAATCTTCGTCTAGTATCTCTTCTAGTGGTCACTCTCACGGTAGATGTGGACATAGTGGGAAACCAAGCTTAGAGGAGGTGTTGAAATGGCTACATGCACTCGGGCAACAGGTGTTTATGAACCGAGAACCTGTTAAGGTGTTTGTAGAAGAAGTGGATAATGAAAGCATATGGAACAACATTACTTTTGAGAAACTTGCTGAATTCCAAACAAATTTTGGTGAAAAGGTTAGTGACACCTTACATTTATGATATAATATGTTAACAAGTTTGTAAATTTTTGTTAATATTTTATAGCTGAAAATGTAGGTTTTAGATGATGAGGTGATGAATAAAAATAATGCCAATGATAATGTTTTGGTGATATTGAAGACGGGAAGGTTATTATATATATATATATATATATATATATATATATATATATATATATATATATATATATATATATATATATATATATATATATTACAAATACGATTTAAATTGTTAAATGTTAAGGCACCTTTTGTTAATATTTAAAATGTTTTTATGTAGGAGTTGGACGAGAGGATACACAAAGCGGGGTGAAGTACGAATCAATTCGATGATCATGTGTTCGCTTTTGATGATAATGAATATGAACAGGTTGCTATACTTACATTTATTTTATTGTTTGTTAATAGATTCATAATTTTTTTTTATTAATGATTATATCTTATTAATTTAGGTGTTAGAGGAAGAGGTAATAATTATAGAAACCGTAAATCATTTTGATGATCATGTTTTTTATGGCAATAAAGTTACACCCGATAGACCTAGGCTTCGAAATCCATCAAAGTATAGGTGTACTCCTTACGCCGACGTGTTCATTGAATTTAAAAGCTTATATCCTTATTTTAAGTTTTTATGTGAATGCATGATACCATAATGATTTAAATCATTATAATATTGTTTTAGTTACACACGACACCAAAGCAAAAGCGAAGACCAAAAAAGAAGGTTGATGCCAAATCAACAACCCCCTTTCCTCCTCCAGCATTCGATGTTGCTCATGACTTCTCGGTTTTGCGCCTGCAACCTTATGTAGCAGGCGGTGAGGTTGTTTTAATTTTTTTTTCATGCATGTAACGTGGAGTACCGTTTGTACAATTTGGTATTAGATAGAGAGTTTTGGAGTGCATTGTTTGGGCGTACACATAACGGATGGTTGGATGAAGCGGTAACTATCTTTTATTTTATTATTGTAATTGTTTTTTATTTATTAATTAATAACAAAAGTATCATAACTTTCACAGCATCTGACGATTTGGATTAGACTATTGATGGAGAGACGATTTGATAGTGATCGGTATACAATAATGTCTCCAAATTTTTTTGCTTTCCATGTTCTCAAGGATGGTTTTGATTGGAGGGCATTTATGTCTGGTATTGCTACATACCCCAACTTCATAGTTCCTTGGTGGAATGTGGATACGGTAAAGTGCTATTTATTTTTTGAAATTAATTTCATTATTGTCGTTTTGTTTTTGTATCGTGCTATGTAAACATAATTATTATTTTAAATTTTGTATAGGTCCTAATGTCGATTCATTCATTTCCTAATCACTGGTAATTTGGGGAACTACGATTGGAGTCAATGGAAGTCTATCTATATGACAGTCTCGGTAGTAGTACTTACAAAAATTTCGAGTCTGATGGAACCCTTAGCAAATTTGCGGCTCAGGTGGCAGATCATTTAGACAAGATAAACTACTGGGCACAGAGGAACATCCCAAGGATTCCATTGGATATGATATTCATTTTGGAAACAAATGTTCCCCAACAAAGTGGTGAGTTGGGAGATTGCAGGGTTTTCGTTTGTATGTTTATGGAACAATTAGTTTCAGACCAACCAATACGTGAACTTATTGACCAAAAAATTACAGCTTTAGAGTTTTGTCAAAGGATGCCAAAAATTTATTGGGGATCGTGTGTTGGTCCTATGTAGTTGGATTACATATATATATATATATATATATATATATATATATATATATATATATATATATATATATATATATATATATATATGTAAATGAATGTTGGATTTGATTATCAAGCGTTAAATAATAATTACTTCATACGTAATGTAGTAATAACTTCAATAGTTAAAACATAACAACGACTCCACCATTTTTTTAACGTTACAACTTCAAAACTTTAACCATAACAACAAATACACCATCTTACCGACGTTACAACTTCAAACTTATCAAAATTTTAAAAAGCTTACAACTTGTAAACAATAATTGCCAAAAACAACACCCAACTACAAACCAAGGCTATATTTAACTTCTTATTTTCTGATTGGAATTGTTTATTAGACTTAGCTACCTTAGCTATTACCATAGAAGATTGGTCATTCTCTTCATCAACCCAACTGATAAACCCACATTTTGGTCCCAGTAATTTAAAGATAGACAAGAAGAATAGTTGTCATATAAATATGAGGGCGTAAATATCAAGGAACTAAAGATCATGATACCATATATGGGCAAGCGTAAATTAATCTTCCTGGGTTTTTAGCTGTACCCGATATCCTAATGATATGTTCACCTCCGCAATTGTAGTATACCATTCGCCTGATTTATTTGATCAAATATGACTGACTTCACATATAATTTTCATTGAGTGAATATTACCCATTTATACAAGAATTTTTATTACAGACAAGTACACTGCATTGTATTGTCAATCAATAAAGTTTGACTATGAAATCAATTGGTTTGACTATGAATCCAAAAAGTTGAACTATGAACTGAAGACAAGTAAAATGTCTTGTCTTGTCGATCAGTGAAGTTTGACTATGAAATCATCTGGGTTGACTATGAATCCAAAAAGTTGAACTATGAAGTGTAGACAAGCACAAACTTGTATATAATTATAATTTGATTCGTGTGATTATTGTAAAACACTTTCATTGCTTGTGAAAATAAGTACTTACACCGAAAGAAACTTTTCTCACCTACCAATATTCTTGCATAATCTTGAAAGAACAAATTGTAATACTTTCACAACCATCAAGAAAACAGATACCAACTGCTTTCAATTCTATTTCGTGGCTTTAAGTTGCGTGGTATAACATCTTTATTTTATTGAGTTAATTAATAGTTGTAGGTAATGTACCCAGTTTAGATTTTGCTTGTCACTAATATAAGTATGTTTTTTTATGCAGATCCGTACCTTCCTTAGGTGTATGATACCATTAATATATGTGGGTTATTTACCCCTACTTGGCAACTATCTGACAACAATGTACTTTGCAGTGGCTTTGGACGGAAACCATGAACCCCTACTCTTAGCAGTTGGTTTGGGAACCTTAGAGTGTAAGGAATCTTGGGAATGGTTCATGATGAAGTTAAAAGAATGTTTAGGTGACGATACAGAGGTTGGTTTCATAAGCAACCTATGTGATAAAATAGACTTTTCCGTTGAGAGAGTCTACCCAGATTCGTATCATGGGTATTGTCCTAAAGATATAGCTCGAAAAATACGAGATTCTGTCGGACATAATGATATGGAAGTCGAAACGTTGTTTTGGAAGTCATGCAATGCATATAGTGTTCATGATTTTTACTTGTGTTTGGAAAGCTTGCAAAGTGCATGTAGGAATCCACCTTTCAGCACCTTGCTTAGGAGTCCAATTTTCTGGCTTAACAATATAGCAATTTCAAAATGGGCACGAACATTTTTCCCTAAAGTATGTTACAATGTTAAATTGATTGATATTCCTGAAATGGTGAAAAATATATCCACCTCCACACATGAGTTACCTATACCAACGATAATTGAGTTAATCAATAAGTCGATACAATCAGCGTATGATGAACATGATGAAATTGTAGGTAACTTTATACTTATAGTTTGTTTTTTATTGTGTTATTATTTACAAATTAACAAATATTGCAAGGAGGATTTCTGTTGGTGTGACCCCTTATGCTGAGAATAAGGTTCAAAAGCGTGTGAACAAGTCTTATAATTGGGAGGCAAGACATATTTATGGGGATACATTTTGAAGTCGATGACAATTTCGACACCAGGAAAGTACAACTTGAACATAGGGTATGTAGTTGTGGGAAATGGCAAAAAAGTGGTATACCATGTGGGCACGCTATAGCATCTCTAAGAACCCGTACGTCTAAAGCCATTCACGAAATGGTTGATTATAAGTTGATTGTTGTCGTGTATCGAGATGCATTCGGATCTGAGAGGGTGAATTCTATACCATCACATGTGTACTGGGAAATACCAAATGAAAGGGTGGTCCTGCTACCTCCCAAATAGAAGTAGTTATTCATGTACCACGTTTACATTTTATGTCCTATTATGTAGTAGTTATTCATGTACGTCGTTGCATTTCATGTCCTATTATGTACTAGTTATGGCTTAATGTTTTAATGAAATGACTATGGATGTGTTTTCTTAGTTCATGTTTAATCATCATTACGGAAAAAACATACATTAAACGAGTAAAAAAACACACGTACAAAAACAAAGAACATAACTAACGAACATTCTACATCTAATCTTATTTAACTAACATGCATATTAAAAGTCAGGGACAATTTTCAAAGATTCCATGCCTCCCCATGTGTAAACTCCCTACCATTAGATTTGAAACAATATAGTTCCATAGCCACCTGTATGAGAATGTCTTCATCCATATTCGCATGTTTATTATCCAGCTCGTTGTAAATACGTTGAAAATGCTTGACCTTTTTTTCAAATCCAGAAACATGGCTTTGACATCTCTTCTTCTTTGATATTGAGTACGCCCCGTTTGATGGTGAAACAAATGACAGACACGAGACCAAAATGATCCAATGTGAACTTCTGGCGGACCTGGTGGAAAATCCTCATCTACAGTTATGATTTAAGCTTGAACCAAAGCGACCTCTTCTTTGTTGCTCCATCTAAGTGGTACAAGTGAGTCCATAGTTGCAAGGTAAAATTGTAATGTGATACAATTAAAATGGATATGAATAATTATTTATAGTGGCCTCCTATTGTAACTGAAACTGTGTTGTCAAGTCAAACAATCTTCTTTTCTGTTGTCAGCTAGTGCAATGTCTTGTCAACTCAAATAGTCATTTCTTCTGTTGTCAACAGGTACACCGAGTTCTTCACTTAAGTTTGACTATGAAAAATTATTTATAGTTGCCCCTTAAGTGTTTGACTAACTCTTCTTTCTCTCTCTTTCTTTCTTTCTCTCTCTCTCTCTCTATCATATTTTCTTCTAACATCACCCATTACCAAATTTATGAGTGGTACAATGCTTGTAAAGGCTTTTGTGTTAGTCATGATTGAGTTTTGCAATGTGTGGGATGATTAAAATGAACGAAATACTTCTATTTCTTCTCTAGCTTTTTTACTTGGATGAAAATCTCCTCTTTCAAACTCTTTCTTTCTAAATTGTTAGCTAAAAAATAAAAAAGAATACAACATTCTCCTAAACATCAAATTTGTTCTTGGTTGTTCAAGATTAAGTGGTTGTATTAACAAGAGTTGAGCTAGTATTCTTCAAATATCTGAGCTAGTTGGTGGACTATCTTTAAAGGGTCTTTACTTTGAGTCCTAGCAAACTTCATCAATAATCAACCATGACAACAAAGGTTTTTTTATCTTATCCCTTTATGGTTGTTAAAATAAAATTATGCATATACATGTATTTTGACCTTGTTATGGATTTTATGTTGTTCAAGTTTTAATCATAGTCTTCCGTTGCAAAAAAAGTCAAAAGTTTTATGTTTTAAACTCGATCTAACACCATGTTTCTATCAATATCCAGTCTAGTATTTAACATAAAGAATAATAAATAGCAGACAAAACTGCAAAAATGGTCCCTATGGTATGCATTTTTTTGGGGTTTTCGTCCAAACATCGATGTTTTTGGCTTTGTGGTCCTTTTGGCCATGTTTCTTTGTGGAAATGGTCCCCGTTAAACTTAAAATGACTAATGTACCCTTTTAATTTGTTTTTCTCATTTTCTTAAACATTTTATCTTTTATTTTAATATTAATGGAATAAAAAATAAAGTGTGGCCCACCCTACCTCTCTCTTTCTCTCTCCAGACCCCACCGGAAAAATCAATTTGTAGATCTAGAGAAGAATGATGTGAGGGAGGTCATTAGAAAAATCAATTTCATGACCTTGAGCTCCTTTCTCCTCTGCCACTTGAGCTCGAACGTATTCATCAGTTGGTAATCCTCCAATGGCCCAGGTTCAATTAACAATCCCATCTTCATCTTCATGTTTTTTTTCCTATTTACTGGAAGAACAATGGCTGCATATTTTCGTTTATCTAAATCAGTATCCATGCTAGTGATATCATCTTCAACGAGGCCTTTCATCTTCAAGAATTGACCTCCCAGCCCAGATTTTTTGTTGGCATCTCGCATACTTTCCTCAACTATCAGACTCCACACCAGACCCATTTCGAAAGGAACCCACACACCATACCCATTTGGAAGTTGATTACTTCCATATTCCTTCTTTGCTTTTGGAGAATCGATCTGTCAAGAAGAGCAGGAATTTAAACAAGAACCTCCAATCACGTTGCTATCTCTTCCATTCTTTTCCTTTTAAAAGCGTGGGTACCCAGTGAAATCGGTTTGTATCGGGTTAGGTAAGATCGATGAAATTAGTTTGAAATTCTCTTTATCTCTCCACAGACACCACCGGTGTCAAGATGCATATATCATCGGTTTGTAATCAGGGTTTTCTAGAGGTTGATTTGTGACTACAATATGAGTTTTGGACACTCCTCGGAGTTCTTGGAGGAACTAACGACAATGGCCACAAGGAGCTGCAAACACGGTTATATTCAATAGTTTAGGACTATCGCCGTGCGTAGCGAGATTGGTGATAAGGAACTATTCAACGTGGATGGAATGGTGGAGGGGAAGACCAGGGAACTCGATGTTGCCACTAAAAAATACCTGACCATCGGAGCTTAATCCGACGACCCCAACGTCGACTTTCGAAACGGGTGTAACGAGATCTTGAGCAGATTTAACGAGCGATATGAGGATTTGAAGAGAGAAAGAGAGAGAGGGCCCCACTTTATTTTTTATTACATTAATATTTAAATAAAGGATAAAATAATTAAGAAGATGAACAAACAAATTAAAAGGGAATATTAGTAATTTTAAGTTTAATGGGGACCATTTCCACATAAAAACATGGCCAAAAGGACCATGAAGCCAAAAACATCGAGGTTTGGACGAAAACTCTAAAAAAATCATACAACAGGGACCATTTTTGCAATTCTGTTTAAATAGAGTAAAATTACACATGGTCCCTATGGTTTGGGGTAATTTGCACGTTTGGTCCGTAACTTATTTTTTTAACTCGGAAGGTCCTTATTGTTTGTTTTTGTTGCATGCTTGGTCCCCGTCTTACTTAAAAAGATTATTTTGCCCTTGATTTTTTAATATATTTAAATAAAATGAGGTAGGTAAGGTAAGGTAAGGTGAGGTGGAAATAGGACTGAGGTGTGTTTATTTAAATAAATTAAAAAATCAATGGCAAAATAGTATTTTTAAGTAAGACAGGGACCAAACGCGCAACAAAAACAAATAATAGGGATATTCCGAGTTAAAAAGTAAAATTAGAGACCAAACGTACAAATTACCCAAAACAATACAATAGGACCATTTTGTGACTCTAACCTTTAATATATATTTAAGTGTCTTGTCTTCAATCTAAATAAGTTTAGCATTCACAAAACTGATGATGTTATTGTCTATAAGTTTATGGATTTCCTCTATGAAAATAAGAAGAGTTTTTTTTATACAAATTTATTTATTTAATATGATGAGAAGACAAAGACCATGAACATACAAGGTCTTTTGGAAACTTAAGAAACCATCAACACTCGAAATTTCAAAGAATGAATCTATCATGCATGGATATGAAAGAAATTCCAAAGAGTATATATACACCCCTTGTCTCTAAAAGTATCAATGAAGACAAGTTGGTAGTTGAAACTCTAGACTCATAGAAAGAAGTTAAAAATATCTTAGATTAAATTTTAATTATGATGACCTTTAAGATATGACATGCCAAGTTGCCTTACTAGTCAAACGAATCAACAACTTTAACGCTAAAGCCAATATATATATATATATATATATATATATATATATATATATATATATATATATATATATATATATATATATATATATATATATATATATATATATATATATATATATATCCTTCTAAATAAATGAAAGTTTTTTTCCACGTGACAATCTTTCATAAGATTTGACATTTATCATTTTGTGGTATTTTCGAAATAAATATTATCCACTTGTCAATTTTTGGTTTATTTCAATTATTAAAACTAAATTCATATATATTATATATGTAAAGTATTAAATATCATATATATGATATTAAATTTGCAATAAATACGTTTCTTTTTCTCTTATTTTAAAATCATACGTTAAAAAATATTTTTTGTTTACACTTTAATGTTTAATCATTTTTTAAATCAACCCGTGTAATACACGGGTCTCACACCTAGTGTATATATATATATATATATATATATATATATATATATATATATATATATATATATATATATATATATAGAGAGAGAGAGAGAGAGTGAGTGAGTGAAAAAACAAAAGGTTGAGAATGAGGGAATCATTCTCAGCCACATATTTGTTTTGCCGCAAAACACTTAGGCCTACCGACGGAAATGGATAATGGATATATACATGTGTTTTCTAACAAAACATGTTTGCTTAATCTATGTCAATCATCACCTTAATATACACAAAACATGTATATATATATATATATATATATATATATATATATATATATATATATATATATATATATATATTGTTTTTTTAGAAAGCTATTTTTATCAAAAGTTATTTTAAATATATCAAAATTCATAATTTTTTATTCTTTATAAATAGTCATCCATATTGATATAGTTTTAAGATAAAATAATTTTTTTTAGAGTTTTAGCTCTCGTTATTCATAAATGAATAAAAATCGATTAAATTTTTATTACAGTATATTCGCTATTCATTTATGAATAAAACGTATGTTTAACTTTTTTACAGTTTAAGTATCATTCATATATAAATATAACACGTAATAAAAGTTTTTTACCTAAAATATTTTTTTTACATCATCTTTCGTCAAATGTTATATTTATATATGAATAAAATATGTATTAATATTCGTCATATATTATATTCATATATAAATAAAAAATTTATCAGATTTTTGTTATAGTTCATTTGTTATTCGAATATTAATAAGTAGTATGTTAATAAAAGACGACATATTTTAAAATTTTAAACTACTTATTTATATATGAATAACAAATGAACCGTAACAAAATTATGATAAATGTGTTTTTCATATATGAATATAACTTTGTGAGGAAGACTAATACGCTTTTTATTCATATGTAATTATAACATGTGACGAGAGCTAATATAAACTGTAAAGAGTTTATATATGTTATATTTATATATGAATGATATTTAAACTCTAAAAAATTTAATCATACTTTTTATTCATAGGTAAATAACGAATGTACTGTAGTAAAAATCTGATCCATTTTTATTCACTTATAAATAAGAAGAGCTGAAACTATAAAAAGAATGAAAATTTTATTTTATTTTAAAACTATATCAATATGGATATCTATTTATAAAGAATAAAAAATTATGAATTTTGATGTATTTAAAATCATTTTTCAATAAAAATAGTTCCTTAAAAATTAAAAAACGAAAAAAATTAAGTTTTTGTATATATATTAACGTAATGATTAACATAATTTATAGAAACATGTTTCTTTGGAAAACATGTATTCCTTTCTCATTTACGCCGGTATTTTTGAGGCTTTTACGACAAAAATAAAAGGAAAATACCGGCAATAGTAAAAAAATTGGGGGTATTTTCAAAATTTAGACACGAAAATGGACATTTTCGGGTATAGACATGCATTCCGCGGAGGTAGCTCCGCGGAATCGCAAAATCGTAAATAAATTAGTGTATTAAAAAAAACTTAAGATCCATTCCGTGGAGCTACAATAGATTCCGCGGAGGTAGCTCCGAGGAATGGATCTTCAGTTTTTTTTTTTTTTTTTTTTTTTTTTTTTTTTTTTTTCAAGTCGATTCGTCGTGATTTATATTCATTCCCCAACTAATTATTTTCAAAAAAATAGTATGATAGTATGAATTGTTTTGACAATGTTTGGAATGAATGTGAGGTGGAAAAAAATTGATTTTTTAATTAGAGATCATTATATAAAAGTATCATTGAGGAGGGTTTTTTTTTTTTTTTTTTTTTTTTTTTTTTTTTTTTTTTTTTTTTTTTCTGAAGATTCATTCCTTGGAGCTACCTCCGCGGAGCTCCGTGGAATCAACTGTCATCTTGAGTTTTTTTTAATACACTAATTTATTTACGATTTTGCCATTCCGCGGAGCTACCTCCGCGGAATGTATGTCTATACCCGGAAATGTCCATTTTTATGTCTAAATTTTGAAAATACCTCCCATTTTTTTTTACTATTGTCGGTATTTTTCCAGAAATAAATAATTGACTGAGAATGATTCTCCATTCTCAACATTTTTTATTAATTTTCAAAAAGGTTTGAAATTGGTTCTTCATGATAAAGCTACTTGTTTGATGTTTGCTTTAAGTGTAGAGAAACTAGGTATTTTTGCTAATGATTGTAAACTGAACACGAACTTTGTAGTAGAACATTGTAACATGTAACGTTTTTTTATGGTTAGTCCTTGGGTTGATATCGCTTAAAAAAATATAAAATATTTAATAGTTTTTTTGTAATTATTTTGGTTATTTAATTTATATTATATAATAATTCACATAGTTTTTCAGAATCTTTACCATAAAAAAATATTATCCACACAAGTAAGCATTGGATATTGTTATTATACTTGCAATTAACATATCATTAAATAGTAGTTTTATTAATTTATAAATAATATAATTAAATAAAATAAATCATAATATAAATTTATATGATTTCACAAAATTAGAGTATTTCTTATAAAAACTTCTTTCTATGATTTATCATTAATCATAACCATTTAAAACCATTTAATATAATTGTAGTATAAGACTTGTTTTGTTATTATTTATTATATATTTATAATTTTTTAATATAATTTAAAAACATAACACCAATATCAAATATGATATATACTTAAAATGTAAATTAGAGAGTGTCGATAAAATACTTCAATGATTTCCAGCCTAGCTGATAGTGATGTACCGGGTTTATTACCCACACTGAGGTGAGGTTGGATGTTCGAATCTTTGGGACTCCATAAATCCTCTTTAGAATGCTCATTGTGGGAGAATTTTCCCTAGAAATCCCGTTCGGAAGGCTGAGTTTGTCCGCTTTGCGGAGCTCGAACCTGGGGTGCATGTTTAAAAGTATGCGCAGGCTTCCGTTTCAAAAAATAGATAAAAAGAAGTATTTGATTATGGAAATAGTTTTTAGAAGAGGATTTATAAAAATAGTTTTTTTTTTTTTTTTTTTTTTTTTTTTTTTTTTTTTTTTGGCGTCTGTGTGAAAACATTATACGAATAAAATAATAAAATTTCTAAAATATTAAATTATTATAAATACTCTTATTTGATTCATTGTTGATTAAACCACGTGGAGATGCTGCAATAATTAAAAATGTATGTTTATTTATGTTAGAGTAAATTGCAATTTTTGTCTTTAAGGTTCCCATCTTTCTTCACTTTTGCATCTAGTTTTAGAAATTCGACACCATCGGTTCTTGTGGTTGGCAAATCCATCAAGAATGATCACTTTAGCCGTTATCGACCTATCAATTGTGGGCAAGGATCTAAAAAACTCCCATAGTTTCAAAGCTTGTATGTGCTGTCAAGCTTTACCAAAACGTCGCCTTGACTCATATATGTGTATAACATAAATAATAGTTGAAAATACATACAAAAATATGAATTATATACAAAATTGACACCTTAAGTCACGTCTTACAAATGACGTGACTCGCCAAGGTTCGAAAAATCTTAAGGTTTGACATTGCCGCCGAGTCACGCCTTACGTTATTTAGAACCTTGATCGTGGGTAAAATTATTAATTTGTATAAGAAACAAATTATTGGGGCCAAATATATAAAACTATAAATCACCCTGAATATTGGAAAAAAAAATCAAATTCATTTTTTTTTTTCTCGTCTATTTCCTATTTCTTCTTCTCCACTCTGATCATCACATTCGACCTCCTCTCAGTTTGTCTCGTCATCGTCGGCCAACAGGGCTGGTTCGTTCATTTTAAGGGTCCTGTGCGAAAACTAAAAAATGAGCATACTTTTTTTCCCATTTATTTATTTATAACTAAAATTCAATAAAACTACAATATTTGTTATAAGGGATAATGACTTGATAGGGTAATGGACTTTCGATTTTGTTCACATTTAGCCACTAAACTTTTTTTCATTATCTATTTGTCACTGAATTATTGAAATTGTTCATATTTTACCCTTATGACCGGTAGCAGTCGGTCATAAGGGTAAAGTGTGAACAATTTCAATAGTTCAGTGGCAAATAGATAATGAAAAAAAAATTTAGTGACTAAATGTCAACAAAGTTGAAAGTTCGTTTCCCTCTCAAATTATCCTAATATTATACCACGAAAAATGTATAAAAAATGAAAAACGAAACCAATATTATATGTATAAGTTTTATGTTATAAAACTATGCAATATTGTATGTATAAAAACTATCTTAATATCATATGTATGAATTTTGTGATATACAATTATGCAACATATAAATTGACATACGTTAAACCATATATGTTGTTTATAAACGAATACATACATACATTGATACATTATATATATATATATATATATATATATATATATATATATATATATATATATATATATATATATATATATATATATTGTTATACTCCATGTATTAACATACATCATATTAGTATATTTACTATTAAAAAGGATATCAAAATTTTCATATTACATACAACATACATTTAGAAGTATTTTTAATATTATTCTTCTTTTTAATTTTTCTTATGTAACTTGTGTTAAAATATACATACATATACTTGAAAACATACATACAGTCAAACACATACATACGGTCAAATATATAGATACATAAATGGTCTATATTATATTACAGTTTCACAAGTAACCCTGTATGTAAAAAAGTTATTATAGGATTTCTCCCTCGTTAGTTAGAAATTTTTTATTTTATTTTTTTTCATTTTTAACGATTATATTTTAAATTGATATAACTTTATGAACTAAAAACACAATACTTTTTTTGGTAACCTTTAATAACTAGAAATAGTTAGGAACTTAAGGAGCGTGATGAAATAATTCATTTTTTTTATATCTTTTTCGGGATATACTATTAAGATAATTTGAGAGGGAAAAAACTTTCATCTTTGTTGACATTTAGTCACTAATTTTTTTTTCATTATCTATTTGTCATTGAACTATTGTAACTGTTCATCTTTTACCCTTATGACTGGCTGTTACAGGTCATAAGGGTAAAATGTGAACAATTTCAGTAGTTCGGTGGCAAAATGATAATGAAAAAAGTTTAGTGATTAAATATGAACAAAATCGAAAATTCATTACCCTTTCAAGTTATTATCCTTTGTTATAACTATGGAATTAGAAATGGGTTGTTTAAATTAAGAAATGACATATATTCACACCAACTTTGACTTAGAAGGGAGAAGGCAACTACAAAAAAAATAAAAGGAACAACATCCATCCATGTACCAACTTGAGACTTCCACCTTTAGAGTCCAACTTTTTTCCTATTCAGCCAACTTGTTGAATTTATTCGGAACGTTATTATATGATTATATCATACATTAGTTTATAACCCGTGAGAACTACGATTATAAAATTATTAAACTTTTATATTAAAAATACAAAAAAATATTATTTTAAGTAAATTATTACTTAAGAGTTATTTTTTTAGTTATATAAAATAATAATCGTTGATTTAAATAAATACGTGAAGTTATATCACCTTATAATTTGTATTAAGTTTATTTTATTTTTTAATCTAACGTTATTAATTTAATATAATTAGAGTGAACAATTTTAAAATTTAAAATGGAGAGTCAATTATTAATTTAATGTAATTAAAGTTATAAATTTGAAATTTGAAATTGATAATTAATAGGTTGACAAGTGGTATGATAGGTAGCATCTGATACGTGCTTAGGGTCGGCCATGTCAGCCGACTTTGTCATCTCTCCGGTGAAGCCAACCTCCCCTCCATGACCTGACCACCTCCGCCACACCCTCACCTTGTTGCTTGTTGTCACTATCAGTGTCACCTCCACCGCCAGTGACGAAGAAAAAATCTACAACTAGCGAAATAGATTTGACCCACCCTTGTCGCCGACGAAAATAAAACCTGCAACTCTAACGTCTCATCCACTGTTGATATATCTTTGTTGTCGGTAGCTCATCCACCATAGATCTCCTCTCCTCCGTTACAACACAACTGAAACCAAATTTCCTTATTGATATTGATTTAATTTTAGGTTATGAAATTTATTTTTATTTTAATTCAGTTTAATAGTTTCAATTTGGTTTTGATTTAGGTTTTACATGGTGTGGACTATATATTTACATTATAGTTGTGATGGTATTGGTGGTTGTGATCCGTGGTGGTACTGTCGATGGTGATGATTGATGGTTGGTGACAACGTTGTGAATCTGATAGATATGGTGGCGGTTTAATAATTTAATTATAATATTAGTTTTAAAAATAAAAAGATAAATAAAAAAACAAAAATATGGATATTTTGGTTATTTTTACATAATGAAATGACATTTTTGGGAAATGACATTGAAGGTAACTTAGATAAAAACCAAGTCCAAAACCTACAGAAAGATGATGTATACTAAAGGGTCCAAACTGTAAGTTACTCTATAATTTAATTAAGACTTATTTTAAGTTAGTATTACATTTATGTGAAAGATAAAATCTGGAGGAAGCCACCAAGAAATTAAGTTTGATATGACAAGACAACCCCATTTTTGTCGGCCTTGATTTATTGCTTTACAAAACAGCTATTTTAAATTTATAGAAAATTTATGTTGTGTATAATAATAATAATAAAATAGCAACAATAATAGTAAATATTATTTAATTTTAATTTACAAATAAACGACTACTTTTATTTTTAGACAATTACATCTATTGTTAGTATTGACTGGTAAACTTATAATTATTAATTATGTGTGTTCACTAATGTCAAGTAAAAAAAATATAATAATTTTATAGTTGTAAAAATAATTAAAGAGGTAAATTCATCAAATATTTTTTTAGTTACACTTAAAAATATAAATTATGATACTTATCTAGTACTGGAAAGTGGCAGTGACTCTACTTCTTGGCTTCATTTGCAACTCAACTACCAGTTTCACTTATGCGAGTAATTAATAAGGTAAACATCTCTATATATGTTGGTGGATTATACTCACAACTGACAAGACCATGCATTCCCTTGGCTCCCCCACCATCAGGTGGATGCATGCACATGAAGACAATAAAGAGTAGATTTGCAAATGGGGTTGCGTGATGTTGATCTGTCTGTTTTTGACCAAACATTGAAGGCATATATATCATGTTTTGATTTTTAATTAATGTATAATTCGTATTAGTTGGTTTAGTTTAGGACTTTAGGTCGTGAAAATCTCTTTGTTATCCAATAGACGATCAACTTTATTTCTAAATATATAATTTAATTTTCAGTATTTATAATATCAATCTATACTTCATTTTCTCATCACAAAAATATATTGTGTAACAATCATTAGGAAGTACGTAGCCAATGTAGTCACAATATTGACGTTTGGTATACCATAATGTACAATTAAACCAATACCAATACAATGTTAAAAAAGGAATGTTCTGGTTGAAAATGAATGTTTAATTTTCTTGCCAAATACGTTAAGGCGTAATAGAAATCTTCTTCTGGGATTTTCTTATGTCCAAGATGTTCTAATTTTCAAGGGTTTCCCACCTGTGGAAGGTTGTATTGACCTTCCACCTCCACATTAGGGCTTAAAACATAAGAATAGGACGACATTGTCATGCTTCTGCTTGATACTTTCAACGATTGTAACTAAGAGGTGTTTGATGAAGCCTAGTATATTATAATGAAATAAAACCTTAAAATGACATCATTTAAACCATGGAGATGCTATATAGATGCATGATTAGCATGTTAGCCTATAAAATGATCATTTAAGATCATAATGACATGACCTAAACAAATATGACTAAATGAGTACTCCTCTAGATACCAAAATAACAACAATATCTAAATATAAGCTGAGTGTGTAGAAATTAACTATTACAATTCGAATTGACCAATCTAATTAAACCAACCGACAAAGCTTAAATATCTATGTGTAATCGGTACATATTGATTCTAAATTTAAATAAACAAATTGGATCGATTGATTCTTGGATAATACTCCAAATCCAATAAACATAGAACTCGTTCCGTTCAATTACTATCAAATCATATTTATATAATTTACATCTATTTATCTTCCAACCACTATCTAATATTCCAAATACATATAGTATTTGAATTATAGAAATATTTATATATTCTAAATGTTTATTAAGAAAACAAAATACAAATAAAATAAGATTACATTGATTGGAACTGAACTCTCATCTAATTACTATTGAACCATATTTACCCAATTAATATTCAATTATCATCCTACAAAAACTCTTAAGAAAACGCACAAATAGTGTTTAATTAGTGTCTTAAGTCCATAATTATAATTGATATGTACTTGACCCGAGAGTAACATGGTCCATTTGGGTTGCATATCACCAGGACAATTTTATAGGATAGACTTTTGAAAAGAGGTTATTTGTGATTTATTAATATATTATAAGTTTTAATATATTAATATGAAATCATATTATTTAATTATTATTGATCAATAATTAATTTGGAATTAATTTTGTGATCAAAAGAGACTAATTAAATATATAGGGATTGATTGTGTAAGTCATTCATTCATTCTTATAAAGTGGGCTTATGATCCATAGTTTTTTATGTTGGGCTAAACCCATGTGGTAACCCATAGATAATCCATGGAGGTTAAAACCCATGGAGCCTAAGGAATATGGAAAGTCATACACATTAGGGTTTGCATAGTGTAATCCTAGTTGTGCCACACTATATAAGAAACCCATTGGTTGGTGAAATTGGTGCTAGAGAGACTAGAGGTTTCTTGGAGAGCCATAATCGATTTGTGTATACCATACTCTCTCAAAAGTCATTCTTTGTCCAAATGTGTGTTGTGATTCCATTTGAGGCATTCACACTATTGGTGCTAAGTTCTTAAAGGCCAAAACTACAAGCTACAACAAAGAGGTAATTCTATAACTCATTTCAATGATGTTTATGTAAATTGTATGCTAGTTGCAGGATTAATGCTTTGGAAACAACAATGCATGCATAATTAGAGAAAACATAGATCCAAAGCATTTAGGGTTGCATATGCACCATAGGATGTTGTATTATACTAAAACCCATCAATAACAACATCAACAGTTCATTTATTCACTAAACAAGTTGGTTTTCACGTACATACAACTCAAATCTCATGACAATCATTCTCAACCCTCATGCTTTGTTCTAACATAACTATTATACAAATTACAATTGAGAATAACGAAGAAATATGAAATCCTTATAGAAACCCTAGCTTTCTAGATGGAACAGGCGAGTAAACTATTTTATAGTGTGTGTGTGTGTTTGTTCTGAACGAATGACAAAAACAACTCCAATTCAGGCTTAAGTATCCGGGGAAAACTAAGTTAAACAGATCCACGTGCTAACCCGAAAGAGATTCCACTAGTATAAAAATGACCTACGGTCACACTTTCTGAAAAACGGTCTGTGACACTTTTTATTAAAAGTGTGGCCAAAGGTCACTAAAAAAATTTAGAGACTGTTTTTGGATACATTTAAATTAGTTTGTGTGATCATTATATAGATAATCAAAACTTTAACCATACTTAATTATACCAAATGTGACAAATATCATTCACACTCGACCACTGAGGCCATAGGTCACAATCAGCCACAGGTATCGATTAAGATTGTCATACTTTTTTATGAGAGACAATAGATGTAACAGCCGTCAAAATTATGTCAATAACAATCACATGTGATTTTGTCAATCATGCAATGTGATTTTCTTAAACTAGTAATGTGATAAACTTACTATGTAATTAATGTTAAAGTATGAACATTCATACATAATTTATGATACAACTCAAAGTATACGTCTGTACAATTCCATAGTTATAGAGAACGTCTAAATCTAACTTCGCGTGAAGAAGTTATGATAAATTGAACACTATAAATATCTATACTAAGAGGAATTTAGAATAGACTTAGAATTAGCTATTGGAGTCTAAAAGAGAGTCGTAGTACTCGTAAATACCTATGCGTGGATATAATGAACGTCAAAAACGGAGTTTGTATGCAAAATTTATGGCCTTCCGAAGATGTCGCTGTCAGAAAACCCTAATTTGACTGAACTCATGAGGTGAGCATAAAAACTCACGACGTGAGTAGTCAAACCGCCATATTTCGGATCTAGAAGGTGTGACGAGGCTACGGGGGGATAAGATCCAAACTCACAACGTGAACAAGGCATTTTTCACGTCGCGAGGGCTCATTTTTCCACCTTCGGAAGCTAGAAGACGGATGGAAAGTCTACGAAGAGATAAGATCCAAACTCACGATGTGAACAATGTGTTTTTCACGTCGTGAGGGCCAAAAATCTTACTATAAATAGCAAGATCGACCCCAACCATTCTTACACCTGATCTCCTTTCTCCTCTCTCATTTGCTGAAGCCCTCTTGCATCCCGAGCCCCGACGACCTCGTATGCTGACCGTTTCTGCTTAGATTACATAAAGTCACGCTGCTAAGGTGAGTTTCACGGCCCCACTTTCTAATATTTCGGGGGAAAACGCATGCTAGTTATTATATATATGTTATTATTATGTCTATATGATAGTATATAGTTATGATAACCGGGATATGATTGTTCTAAATATAACATTTTGAATACATACAACTATTATTAACTTATCAGTATGTCAATTTACTAATGTAGATCTTGAGTTATACTTAGGATTCTATATATATTATGTGTGCGATATAGTTCCAGAGTTATACTCGGAAGTCCTATATGTTAATTGATAAATATGTTGTTATTATTGGTTTTATGTCAAGATAAAACCATGTTTGTTATATGTTGTTGTTATAGGTTTTATGTCAAGATAAAATTGGATATGTTATATGTTGTTATTGATTAGTTTTATGTTAAGATAAAACTTAGTATATCTATTGATAGTTTTATGTCAAGATAAAACTAGGAACGTTATGTGTTGTTATTATTGGTTTTAGGTCAATATAAAACCTGGTTTTACTTCAAGATATAGTTGTTATACTGCCTAAATGTTATGAAGTTAGGAGTAATGTTTAAAAGCATAGTCTAATGACTTAAGGTTTTAGACATGAAAATGCTTTTGTTGTTAGAGCTATAGGAAGCCGTCAAAGTGTACATGAGCTACCTCATTCATCAACTAAGATTGGGGATCTTAGTGGAAGTCCTCTGACCTATAACCGTTAATCCCGTGTGAGCGAGGAAGTCGTGAATGAATAAGATACGGGTTGACGACCCCACTCGTGATTGATTACAACCCAAGACAAGCGAGTGGCGATTCGTTCCTTTTATTTTTATTCCGGCGTCAATGAAGCGCGCGGTGTTGTTTCTGTTGGAATAGTGTCTAAGGCTGCAACTATATTTGGCAAGTATTTGACCCGATTGTACATGGTCCTTTTGGGTTGCCTTCACCATAGCAACTTGTCAGGATGATTTATAATGAGAGAAGAAATATTATTAATATATTATGAGAATAATATAAGGAATAATAATATTTTTATTTGATTAATATAAGTCATAAATTAATTAGGAATTAATTTGGTGACTTAAATAGATTAATTGAATAAAAGGGCATAAACTGTCAATTGTATGATAGTTGTACTTTGGGCTATAATCCTTCATGGATAAGGGGTGGACGGTTTTGGGGTTTAGAAGGACCTAGAAATCGTCCAAGGCTTATCATAAGGAGATTGGATTGCTTAGGGCCTAAGTTATCCAATTAGGGTTTAAGGGTGAAACCCTAGGAGGCTCACTAGTATAAATAGACCCTTAGGGTTAAGAAAATCGGCACCCCCTTGGTATTGGAGAAACCCTGGCCGACTTTTCTCACTCTTCTCTCTCTCTAATCATCCTCTTGCTAAGTTGGTGTTTGTAAGCCATTAGAGGAGTGACATTTGTGACTCTAAGCTCCAAGGGCAAGAAGATTCAAGCAAACAATTCAAGGTAATCTTTTAGATCTGTTTTTCTTGTGTTATTATACTAGATCTATCATCAAAAGTCTTGGATACATTGCATGTTCAATTAGAGAAACCTAGATCCAAGCATTAGGGTTTGTATATGCACATAGGAATGTTCTTATGGCTCAAACCCATCAGTGGTGTCAGAGCCTTGATTGGTTTCTATTGAATTGATGCATTGGTTGCTTGATTGTTGATTGCTAAATTCATTTTTGTCCTTCTCCCTGATGAACTCGACGAGTACCACTGTGTACTCGGCGAGTACATTGTGGTACTCGGCGAGTTCGAGCGTCAGAAGGAGCTAGTTTCGGGATTTCTTGCTGTTTATCTTATGGAAACTTACCTTTATCTTAATGGGTCAATATAAATCCGATTTTAATATATATTTGAGTATATCCTTGACCTAATTAAAGATATTTACCAATGAATTGAATAATAATTGTTTTGCAAGAAACAATTAAATAATTCAAATATGGATAATTATGTGATTAAATGTTAATTTAGATTATTTGTTATTTGATCCCTTATGTTTTGAAAAGTTTAAAACTTGCCCTCAAGTTTTGAAATTTACGTTTTGTGATTAAAAGTTTAATTTAGACAATTTAAATTTCAAACCCTAGAATTTTACAAGTTTAAAATTCAACCCTATACTAATATAATATTACAAGATTAATATATATATATATATATATATATATATATATATATATATATGTAAAATTAAAAATGCTAGTCTTACTGTTAGTAGGCCTCATTCACGAAGCTGGTCTATAAGGTGGGTATAAGGTTGCTGCCTATAAAATGACGCTTAATGGGTGTACACTCACACCCACCGCTTGCTTGATCGGTGGAGGGTCGTTAGCCGAACGGGTAGGATATGGCAACTCTATCTCCTCATTGAAAGTATAATATTAAATACAAAGTAACTACATGTTTTTCAAATTCCCAATCCTAGTTACTTTAGGAAAATTGAATTGATGCAATCCCATGAAATTACACTTTGCACCCTTGCTAAGAAGTTAGTGGAGCGTGTGTCGTTTACTGGCACACTAATTGGTTCTAAGCATAGGTGGCAAAGGGTGATTCATTATTTATCATAGTTCGGTGGAGCGTGTGTGGTTTACTGGCACATCGAATATGTGATTGTTACAATGAAGGCACCGTGTAGATTTTCATGGTTATTCACACCCACTTTGTGATCCTCGGTATCCCAGTCACAAAAGAGAGAGGCATATCGAGATTTAAACATGTCATTGAAAAGTTCAATGAATCTCATCAAAACCTAGGAATTCTCAATACATTTAGAACATATAGTTAGGTTTTCGTGGTGGAGAATTAGTGAATCGTCATTCACTTACCTTCAAATTGTTTGCATGTTGGATTACGGCATCCCTTTTCTAATATGTAAATAATGTTGTTGGATCCTATCCCTAATTTTTCTTATTGGGTGATAATTAGGGATTTTAAATTATAATCAATCTTTGTCATTTATATTTGTAGATGTCGAACGCGAACAACGCTGCTGCTAGCTCGTTCACATTGATGATCCTTTGCCAAAAGGTGACTTTCGATGGAACAAACTTTAGCGAATGGATAAGATACATTCGCACAATTGCTCGCTACGAGGACAAGGAGTATGTCCTTGATGAGAAGCTCGAGAAGATCAACCCAAGAATCGCTACTCCGACTGAAATGACTGCTTTTGAGACTCATGAACATGATGCAACGAAGGTTCATTGCATCATGATAGCCACAATGAACGCTGAATTCCAAAAGTCCTATGAGGACATGTATCCGTACGAAATGCACCAAGACTTGTTGGAGAGATACCATCAAAACGCGAGGCAGGAACGTTACGAGATCTTCACTAACATGATCTCCGCTAAAATGGGACATGGAGAATCTCTAACCGTACACTTGCAAAAAATGCAAAGGTATGTCGATCGTCTTCGCAAGTTGAATGTCGACTTTGGGGATGACTTGGCTATCGACATGGTACTTCACTCCTTGCCTCCATGTTACAACCAATTTAGGATGACCTACCACATGAACAAGGAAGAGGTCACCCTAAGTAAGCTCCAAGGTCTCCTTAGGGTTGCTAAGAGCAACCTCAAGGACAAGTCTGTTGCACCCACTCCCAATCCACCCACTGCTCCTGTTTTGGCCATTGGGCAGGGAAGGGGCAAGAAGAGGAAGGCTCCGTCTAAGAGCCACCGCAAGGGAAAGTCCCGAGATGGTTCCTCTTCTAGTGGGACGAAAGTTGATCCTGCCACGCCCAACCCGAACCCAAAGGAGGCAGAGTGCCACCATTGCCACAAAATAGGGCATTGGAAAAGAAGCTGCCCAGAATACCTGCAACCCATCAGGGAAGGAAAGATCAAGCCGTCTTTCGCAGGTATTACACAATTAAATCTAATGATTCATCTCATGCTATTTCTTGGGTCCTCGATACCGGGTGTGGTTACCACATTTGTTTTGAATTGCAGGGACTAAGAAGAAATAGGGATGTGGAGCGTGGAAGAATAAATCTAATCACGGGGAACAAAAGATCGTCACCTGTGACCAAGATTGGTGTGTATTCTCCAGTGCTTAGTAATGGATTATGTTTAGATTTGAATAATTGTTGCTACTCGCCAGAAATGGCAAGAAACATCATTTCGTTTCATGGTTTGTTTAGACAAGGATTTAGATTTTCTTTTAATAATGAGAATGGTTCAATTTATGCTTATCTAAATGGTGTCTTATATTTTGAAGCAATGCCATGTAATGGAATTTATGAAACTGTTATGATTGTAGATAACCTAGGAAATGATGTTTTATGCATGGATTCTTCCAATAGTATGGATAGAGCATCCTTGTGGCATTGTCGTCTTGGACATGTCAACAAGAAGCACATAGCCCAACTCCAAAAGGATGGAGTGTTGGAGTCATTTGACCTTAGGGAAGATGACACATGTGAGTCTTGTTTACTTGGAAAGATGACCAAGTCACCCTTCACTAGAACATGTGAAAGGGGTGAGGGTTTATTGGACCTCATACATACCGATGTATGTGGACCCTTTAGATCAACCACAAAGGATGGGAACCGCTTCTATGTGACTTTTACCAATGACTATAGTAGATATGGGTATATCTAATTAATCAAGCAAAAGTCAGAAACGTTTGAAAAGTTCAAAGAGTTCAAGAATGAAGTGGAGAATCAATTGGGCAGGAAAATCAAGATGCTTTGATCCGATCGAGGAGGAGAGTACCTAAGTCTTGAATTCCATGACTATCTAAAAGAGTGTGGAATAGTTTCACAATTGACGCCACCTAGGACACCGCAGTTGAATGGTGTGGCAGAAAGGCGTAATCGAACCTTATTAGACATGGTCCGCTCTATGATGAGTCGTGCTTCACTACCTATCTCATTCCGGGGGTACGCCTTAGAGACTGCCACCTATATCCTTAACCGAGTCCCTACTAAGAAGGTTGCCAAGACACCTCATGAGATGTGGACAGGGAAAGCTCCCTCGTTAGCACACATCAAGGTTTGGGGTTGCGAGGCTTTCGTAAGACGAGATACTCACGACAAGCTCAAACCTCGTAGTGAGCGATGTATTTTCATCGGCTACCCGCAGAAATCCTTTGGATATCTCTTCTATAGACCGAATGACAATGTTGTCTTCGTTGCGAGGAGAGGAGTTTTCCGAGAGAGAGAAATCATAAGCCAAGGAGATAGTGGGAGGCAAATCGAGCTTGAAGAGATTCAAGAATCGATTGATGAAGGAACCTCTACCGCTGGCACTCAACCCAAGGAGGAAACTCCCGTTGAACCGATTGACGAGTCCTTACCTCTTAGACGTTCCGAAATAGTTAGAGTTCAACCCCAGTTTTATGGTTTTCATATTACTACCTAAGGGGACACGTATATTAGTGATGGTACACTAATAAATCTAGATGAACCTAATAGCTATAAGGAAGCCATGGTAGGCTTAGAGTCTGCAAGATGGAAAGAGGCAATGGACAGCGAGATCCAATCCATGTATGACAACCAAGTTTGGAATTTGGTTGATAACGTGCCCGGAAGTAAGACCGTTGGGTGCAAATGGATCTTCAAGAAGAAGACCGACGTGGATGGAAACGTACACACATATAAAGCGCAATTGGTTGCGAATGGATTTACTCAAACTCCCGGAGTTGACTATGATGAGACCTTCTCACCAGTTGCGAAAATAAAGTCTATTAGAGTGATGCTAGCTATTGCCGCATTTCATTATTATGAGATTTGGCAAATGGATGTCAAGACCGCTTTCCTTAATGGGAAGTTGGCTGAGGATGTTTACATGGCTCAGCCAGAGGGTTTTGTTGATCCGAAGCATCCAAATAGAGTGTGTAAGCTTGAGAAGTCCATTTATGGACTTAAGCAAGCGTCTCGCAGATGGAATCTTTGCTTCGATGAGAAAGTCAAAGAGTTTGGATTTGTACGAAGCGAAGATGAATCGTGTGTATATGTCAAAGCCAGTGGGAGTATAGTAAGCTTCCTCATTCTGTATGTCGATGACATACTGGCTAATAGGAAACGACATCCTGACACTGCAGGAGGTTAAGTCTTGGCTCGAGAAGTGCTTCACTATGAAGGACCTCGGAGAGGCTTCCTATATTTTGAGAATAAGGATAGTGAGGGAACGAAGTAAGAGACTAATAGGACTTAGTCAGAACACTTACTTAGATAAACTACCGATACAAAGTAATGCCAAGTTGAGTAAGACTCAAAGTCCGATTACAGAAGCCGAAATAGCAGAAATGAGCCGAGTACCATACGATTCCGCAGTTGGCTCAATCATGTATGCTATGACTTGTACTCGCCCTGATGTAGCCTTTGCTTTGAGCATGGTTAGTATATATCAAGGGAACCCTGGCAAAGCCCATTGGATTGCGGTCAAGAATATCCTTAAGTACCTTCGGAGGACCAAGGAATGGTTTTTAGTCCTCGGAGGGAGTGATGACTTGAAGGTGTGAGGGTATAGTGACGCCAGTTTTCAGACCGACAGGGACAACTACCGTTCGCAGTCGGGCTGGGTCTTTACCCTTAATGGAGGAGCAGTAACTTGGAAGAGTTCCAAGCAGGAAACCGTAGCTGATTCAACGTGCGAATCAGAGTACATTGCAGCGAGCGAAGCGTCAAAGGAGGCCATATGGTTGAAGAACTTCATTGGTGATCTTGGAGTTGTGCCTGCCATAAAGGAGCCTATGGAAATTTTCTGTGATAATGAAGGAGCAGTTGCCTTGACCAAGGAACCAAAGGATCATGGTAGATCCCGTCATATCGACAGAAGACATCGTGTAGAAGAAGGACACCTCGTGGTTAGGAGGATATCATCAGAAGATAACCCAACAGATCCGCTTACGAAGGGACAGAGTAGGGTTAAGCATTTACAACATACTAGGAGTATTGGACTGAGAGATGATATTGTTGGGTTTTTAGCAATCTAACACTTCCTAAGTGTGCATGCAACCCTAATAAACCTTGGATCTATGGTTTCTTCTAAAATACATGCAAATAATAACTTCCAAGGTTTCTACCTAACTAGCATAACATAAGGATTATGAATCATAACAGTACTAGTAGAAATACATACCTTTTGATGATGGTTGATTGTTTGGAGTTTGAGAGCCAAGCACCAATAGTGTGAATGCCTCAAATGGAATCACAAATCACCACAAACACTTGGAAAACTTTGAGAGAGTAGTATACTTTCTTGTGGAATCGGCCACCACTAAGTCTCACACTCCTAGTGTCATTTCTTGCATCATATGCTTCTTTATATAGTGTGCATGGTTAGGGTGAAACCCTAATAACCCATGTCTTTTCCTTTCCAAGGATCCATGGGTTAAAAGCTCCATGGATCATCCATGGACTTTCATATTAGCTTAGCCCATTAACAAATGAGTATTAGCCCACACTATATAAAATATAATAGCCCATAATTTAATCAGTCTTCTTTTTAATCTCTAAATTAATTCATAATTAATTTAAGACTAAAACTAATTAAATAACATGACTTCATATTAATATATTATAACTTATAATATATTAATATATCGTAAGTATACAATTCTCATAAAATTATCCATAAATCGTTTGGGTGAAGTGCAACCCAAATGGACCATGCCGGGCCGGGTCAAGTATGTACCAAATAAGTTATGGACTTAGACACCTTATCCAATAGACTCCCACTTGGATAAGTCTAATAACTATATTTGCGTATGTTACTTCAGGAACCAACCAGCAATCGTAGCTCTCGAAAACTCTGTTGAACTATGAAGCGCCATTTTAGATAAGTGATCATATAATCCTCTGTTCTCATGATATCAGCCGGACAAATACATGGAACAACGTCGTACTTATTGTCCAGCAGTTTGTTTCCTGATTTTCGATTTGTTTGACAAAGAACTTAATCGAACACATCAATTTAGTTCTGACCGGCCGGTACGTAGGTCACAACAAAATCATCGTGGGGCCCAGATATCGCTTCTATTTCTAGAAGGAATAGATAAACTTCGACTCATATGCTTGTTCTACTACTTGTTGAATTGTACACAAAGGCACGTTTTATAACATCAAGTTACTGATGCGTTTACGTGCAATCAATGCACAACCAACTCATAGGTAACAACTCATATCTCTAGGTTTGAAGATTTATATGATATTACCGTCTCACGATCACTCGAGATAAATTCCATGAAGTGATACAAGTGAGCGTGGGTTTATTCCAATACTCATAAATTATGAGCACTCATGAATGTTGTAGCAACCATTGCTATGACTAAACCCATTTAGCCATCTACAAACTCGATTCATGACAGTCTTGATTCATACCTACTTCCAACATATGAACAACTGTGGAGTGTTTAAATAACTTAGTCATTCGGAAAGAATAACCTAGCTATTTTGGAAGTCAAAACATGCAAAGTGAAACACAATAATAATCGAATCCAATATGGTCTCAGAACCCTTTTGAATATAAATAGAACCACCTTTTATTTATCACCATATTGATTACACATTATTCATTGTATAATGTTTCAAACAATCAACTTAAGACTTGAATAAAAAACAACAGTCGTCCCATGCTCCTAGCATGTACACTTTGTTTTTCTAAACAATAGTTATGCCATACTCCAAGTATGCACACTATGTTTGTAAATGATCCTTACATTGTGATGTAGATCAATTGAACATGATTCCATTGATACTCATTTCACAATCCCAGATCCTTATTGTAAATGTGAGAATCCCCGATTCCTATCATTTACCAAAAAACTGTTAGATTTTAAACTTTTATGCAATGTTCGTCTTGTAATGATTATGCACAAAGTCACCAAAACCTTGTCACCATTCATTACAGAGTATTCCAAAGAAGGTCAAATTCTATGGAACGGAAATCTCATATTCAAAGTACATTGCTTTGAACATCCTTCTTGCATTAAGGTTTTCTAATCTTACATAGATTGAATAACTTCCACTTATGGAGACATTTCCATAGTCCCATTTTGACTATCACTTCCGAACAAGAGTTACTTCTTTTCAGAATATGTCAATATGGTCATTTCCGACAACTTACATCATACTTCAAACTGTCCCTGAGCAACCAATCTTTGGCGAACCTCAGATTTGTCCTCGACAATTGCTTAATCACTTTAGTCATATCCAGTTCTAGACTTTTCCCTTCTCAATGCCTTAAGCATTTGGAAAATTTAGAAAAGATGAATATTATAGCACATGCAATCGATCCTATATCTGAAGCATATGGGACACGATTCATGATGTTTGACATAAAGACATGATACTAGACCAGTCTTTTTCTACAATATTTTTTATTTGCCATGTTTTCAAAATTTAACTATGAAGAGGGATGCCGTAATCGTAATCGAATTTTGAAAACGCAATATATATAGAATTTCTTCAAGTTGAACCATTCTAACATAAAATTCATACATATATATTCTTGACTAAAGATGATTAAAATCTCAATCTAAGCTTTAGAATTGAAACGAAGTATAATTCCTCTCCCTTAATTATAGCAAAACAACTTTTCAACCCCTGCAACTTCACGAATTGAAACTTTTTTTTTCTATAATTAACACTGCTAACTTGCAACACTAAACGTAATAATCATGCTCCCACTAACATGATGATTATCAGCATAACACTTATGCTCCCACTAGCTTTGACATATTTCCAGAATCTGCTGGACTTCTGAAATTTAGATTCATACACCCTTTCTTAGATAGCTCACATGTGTGTCTATGCAATTTCAAGAACTATGAAAAGGGATGTCGTAATCATAGTCTCAATTTCTTAGACCTTTGCCATTTCTCACAAGTCCATGTTAGTGTTCCAGTTAACCACACACGCTCCACTAACGACTTTTGAAAATGCAAATAACACAATTGATATCTACGTAAAATCTACTTAGTGAAAGCGTTTCCTCACCATCATTTTCATGAATCGGAGAGAAACCTTATGACACTTAGATTTTATAGTGAATGAGTTCCTATCCATGTGAATTTGTCAAAACCATAATCACAAGATAAGCTTAGTGACAAATTCAGCCTTATATGGATTAAACTTGTTCAATCTTAGTTTCTTGTCACCTTGGTAGCACAAGGCCCACCAATGCTTCCAAGTTGAACTCTGATAACTCACATGCAAATTCAACTTATTTGAAGTAGGTACAGAAATAAGAATTATGTCAACATGATAGGTTGTAAACCTTAAGTCGTATGCTAGTGATAAATTACCGGTTTTACTCTTGATTAAATCTTGAAACTCTTTCAGGATCTTTAAGGCTCCCACTGTCCCCTTGACATATAAGTTTCCCCAGTCAAGAACCATTCCTTGACAAAACAAATATTCAAGGGATAGTGCGGATTCTTATCAAGACTAACACTTCACACAATTGGTCTTAGTTGGTCTTTGTCTCATCCAAGACATCACAACTTACCAATCTCAAATGTACAAGGGTAGAAACATTTTACACTACATTTGATAAGTGTTTTAAACCTTACTTTATGTCACTCAATGTTACAATCTTAGAGTATGACTCTAAGAATTGTTTTGGAACGAAGTATGACTCATCTTCTCGATCTTAACCAATCCAACAATTCATGACCTCTCTTCTTAGCCATAACAATACACTAAGATGTCCTTAGAGTATGAATTTGTGATATGGTTTCATAATCATTAAGATGATCATGAAATACGATACTAAAGTACTCTCCCATCCTTTCAGATTTGAGAAACTTTTATCTTTCTGCCTAATTTGATTCTTCTCATTTGTTTTGTCATACATTGTAACCTTTCCAATGTTACAGAATTATACTTAACCTTATAAGTATAATCATATTTACTAATCTTTAGTAAATCATGACAAATCAATCTTTGTGGTGGACCTTGACCAGCGCACACCCAGTGTACCTAATTCCTTAGTCCTTCAATTGACTCACATATACATGTGATCAAAGAATTAGTCTTAATTTTCAAAGATGAAAATTCTCATTCATCATACAATACAACTTGTATGATTCCAAGTTTCTATCCAATTGAAACTTGGGTGATGAAAAACTTTCTTCATTTGGTAAATTCAGACACTACCACAAATGAAAGAATCAAATCCACTTTCCAATATTGCTATTACTGGAAACATATAAGCAGCAATTTTACACAGATTCCATTGTAAGGATATTTTTAAAATAAATAAAATTAAAACCCTTTTTTTCTTTTATTTTAGAACTTTGCGGAAAAACTTATCCTTACAATCCACATGAAAACCTTGTTGTTATCTATTCATAAGCAATATATTATAACTCTTAAGCAACAACTCAAAATTCTGATTGCCGAACCATGCAATCGAAAACCCACTTTTGCAATCAGAATCAACATATACTTACTTTAAGCTTCCTATCTTTTCTTTGATTCTTAAAAACATCAGCATGTGACCCATTCACATTATGTAATAAGAATCTCCAAATAGGAACTTAATAGAGTTAGACAGTGGTCTTTACCCGAAGTAGAGTCAAACCTCTTGACTTGATCAACCTTATGACCTTTCAGGTGAATAGGGCAGCTTCGCAACCAATGCCCCTTCCTTTGGCAACAAAACACATGGACCCTTTGGTAATGGCACATGAGACTATCTCAGACTTAGCCTTTCTCTTTACCATTTGGTCAACCGAGTTGACTATGGCCGATCCCTTTCCATTGGGAAGAGAAATCCTTTTCTAGATATCCAATGCTACCATTGTCAATGTCCATTTAAGACTTGGGAAGTTGTTCTTTTAATCAAATTTGCTTTACTGGTGTTCCAAATCATTGCTGATTCCACAACACCAAGCAAATATATGACATCATTAAGGGTCATGTCATAGTCAGCCTCATAGTAGTCCCAAAGAGACCCACTATGTTACTAAGAAAGTGATTGAACATCCAACTTTCACGGGACTTTGACACCCAACTCTCCCGGCTTGTCAATATGTGACTTTATCTCCAAGATGTGATCACACATAGACTATGCTTGCCAATAGGGATTGAGTGACTTTAAACTTTTCAAGAACTTGTGGGTGAGGGAGAATAATTGGAGGAGGTGGAGGAAGTGAAGCATGATGTTGAGGGACACCATCTTCAAGAGATTTGGGAAGATCATAGTTGTCTGAACCAGACATCTATAATGGGAGAAAATCAAGTTAGTTGATTCAAAATCCTTAATATAACACCCAATATGAAATATTAAGGCTAGGACCCAACACAATACTTTATAATTTGGAAGAGGGATGCCGTAATCCAAGCTATAAAATATTTGAAGGTAGGCGAATGACGATTCACCAATTTCCACCATGAAAAACGAAATAATTTATTAGGTTTTAATTGGATTTGAAATTCCTAGATCTTTTGAGATTCATTGAACTTTTCAATGGCATGTTTCAATCTCGAGTGTGCCCTCTCAAATTTTGTGACTGGGATGCCGAGGATCACAAAACAAGGTGCAAATAACCATACCAATTCACTTGGTACCCTTAATATTATCACCTAATCAATGTGCCGATTAACCACACACGCTCCATTGATCTATGACAAACATTAAGTCACCCTTTGTGATCCTTACTAGTCCATGTTAGTGTGCCGGTTAACCACACACGCTCCACCAACGACTTGGTAAGGTACAAAGTGTGAATTCCATGGGCTAGCACCAAATTCACATTTTTCCTAAAGTAACTAAGATTGGGAATTAAATAAAACATTTAGTTACGTTATAATATTCATCATACTTTTAATGAGAATTTAAAGTCATTGTCCTACCCGTTCGGCTAACGACCCTCCACCGATCAAGCAAGCGGTGGGTGAGAGTGGACACCCATTAAGTTGCCATTTTATAGGCAACAACCTTATACCCACCTTATAGACCGGCTTCGTGAATGAGGCCTACTAACGATAAAACGACTTATTCTTATACATATATATAATAATTAACCATTAATCTTATAATAGTATAAGGGTAGAATTTTAACTTTGAAAACTTCTAGGGTATGGAATTAAAGTTTGTGTGAGACTTTACAAATTCCAAAACTTGAGGGCAAGTTTTGAACAATTCATAAACTTCTGGATATTCATAACTTATGAGTTTTAATTAAGTGTTTAATACTTTTAACGAAGAGTCTCTTGGAAATCCATAACTTGAGGACAAGTTATGAAGTCCATAAAAGCATTTATTAGAAAACTCTTCTAAAGTGTAACTTATGACTTCTAAAAAAACATTTAAAAGAATTTTTTTTTGGAATTCCATAACTTGAGGACAAATTATGAATTCCATTAAAACACATTAAGATCAAGAATTAACTAACAAACAATTTGCAAATAATTCCTATGATCTAACAAAACTCATATGAACATGAACATCCACATCAACAATTTCAAGAATCATATGAACACATATAAACTTGAAATTTTGATTATAACTTTGAAATTGGTCCACCATCATCATTACCACATCATAAACAGGTTTTATGAGTCCAAAACAGTTTAAGGTAATGATTCTAGACCAATTTCAGCACCAAAACTCGAAGATATGCTGTCTGGGGTTCCAACTCGTCGAGTGCATGAACCAACTCGCCGAGTTGGATGAATTTTGTCTTGGACTCGTCGAGTCCCTTCATGGACTCGGCGAGTCTGCTGTGCAGACAGCACATAAACTTCGATTTTCAGCAATCTGCATCAAGTATTCAAGAAAACAAGCCTAGGCTCTGATACCACTGTTGGGTTTTGAGCAATCTAACACTTCCTAAGTGTGCATGCAACCCTAATAAACCTTGGATCTATGTTTTCTTCTAAAATACATGCAAATAATAACTTCCAAGGTTTCTTCCTAACTAGCATAGCATAAGGATTATGAATCATAAAAGTACTAGTAGAAATACATACCTTTTGATGATGGTTGATTGTTTGGAGTTTGAGAGCCAAGCACCAATAGTGTGAATGCCTCAAATGGAATCACAAATCACCACAAACACTTGGAAAACTTTGAGAGAGTAGTATACTTTCTTGTGGAATCAGCCACCACTAAGTCTCACACTCCTAGTGTCATTTCTTGCATCATATGCTTCTTTATATAGTGTGCATGGTTAGGGTGAAACCCTAATAACCCATGTCTTTTCCTTTCCAAGGATCCATGGGTTAAAAGCTCCATGGATCATCCATGGACTTTCATATTATCTTAGCCCATTAACAAATGAGTATTAGCCCACACTATATAAAATATAATAGCCCATAATTTAATCAGTCTTCTTTTTAATCTCTAAATTAATTCATAATTAATTTAAGACTAAAACTAATTATATAACATGACTTCATATTAATATATTATAACTTATAATATATTAATAAATCGTAAGTATACAATTCTCATAAAATTATCCATAAATCGTTTGGGTGAAGTGCAACCCAAATGGACAATGCCGGGCCGGGTCAAGTATGTACCAAATAAGTTATGGACTTAGACACCTTATCCAACAGATATTAGATTAGATTAGATAGTTTTAGAAACTTATAATAGATAAATGTAATTAACATTTGATGATTAAATAAAGGAGTATTATTTATAAGTAAAGCTATTGTCTTATGTTAATTGTTTAACTATTGTTTCACTTTGCATGTTTTGACTTCCAGAATAATTGAGTTTATTTAGAATAATCGAATTATTCAAACAATCCACAATCGTCCATATGTTGGAAGTAGGTATGAATGAAGATTTTCATGAATTGGTGTGTAGATTGTCTAAATGGTATTAGACATAGCAAAAGTTTGCTGCAACGTTCATGAGTGCTTATGAACTAGTTTTGAGCATTGAAACAAACCCATGCTTGCTGGCATCACCTTATGGAATGTGATAAAAAGGGTGATCGCAAGACGATAATATCATATGGTCTTAAAACCTAGATCTATGGTTTGTTATTTGTTAATTGGTTGTACATTGATAATGCGAAACCGCATCAGTAAATTGATGTTATAAAATGCATTGTTGTGTATAATTAATTAATGAATAAGTAAATGCATATAAGTCGAAGTTTATCTGTTACTTTTATCCTAAGAGGGTAAAAGCGATATCTCGGCCGCTCGATGATTTGATTTAACTTATGTGTCGGGCCTGGTCAAAACTGAATTGATGTGTTCAATTAAGTTCTATGTCAAATAAATCTGAGATCGAGAAACCAACTGCTGGACAAATTGGTTCCATAGAATTGTCCGCATGATATCTAAACAGAGGAGTGTATGATCCCTTATCTAAAGGACATGATTGATAAGATCAGAGTTTGACAGCGTCTTTGAGAGCTACGATTGCTAATCGGATTATGCTTGTGTATATAGTTACTAGAATTATCCAAGTGGGAGACTGTTGGAATAGTGTCTAAGGCTGCAACTATATTTGGCAAGTATTTGACCTGATTGTATATGGTCCTTTTGGGTTGCCTTCACCATAGCAACTTGACAGGATGATTTATAATGAGAGAAGAAATATTATTAATATATTATGAGAATAATATAAGGAATAATAATATTGTTATTTGATTAATATAAGTCATAAATTAATTAGGAATTAATTTGGTGACTTAAAGAGATTAATTGAATAAAAGGGCATAAGCTGTCAATTGTATGATAGTTGTACTTTGGGCTAGAATCCTTCATGGATAAGGGGTGGACGGTTTTGGGGTTTAGAAGGACCTAGAAATTGTCCAAGGCTTATCATAAGGAGATTGGATTGCTTAGGGCCTAAGTTATCCAATTAGGGTTTAAGGGTGAAACCTTAGGAGGCTCACTAGTATAAATAGACCCTTAGGGTTAAGAAAATCGGCACCCCCTTGGTATTGGAGAAACCCTGGCCGACTTTTATCACTCTTCTCTCTCTCTCTAATCATCCTCTTTCTAAGTTGGTGTTTGTAAGCCATTAGAGGAGTGACATTTGTGACTCTAAGCCCCAAGGACAAGAAGATTCAAGCAAATAATTCAAGGTAATCTTTTAGATCTGTTTTTCTTGTGTTATTATACTAGATCTATCATCAAAAGTCTTGGATACATTGCATGTTCAATTAGAGAAACCTAGATCCAAGCATTAGGGTTTGTATGTGCACATAGGAATGTTCTTATGGCTCAAACCCATCAGTTTCTCATGTTAAATCATGAGTGTATTGTTTCTCATGGTAAATCATGAGTGTATTGTTTTGTCAGAGGTTTTGTTGTCAAGCAGCGGTTACAGACTCATGGTAGCAACTTGTTAGAAACATTATACTTCGTCGCTATACAAGTATTAATGTTAAGTATAAGTTTCCCCTACTTATACCCTAGGTACTAGTTGTATATTAAGTAGATAATTATACCTAGCACACATACTCGTATAGAATTGAAATAGATTTATACGTAGTGGTTTTACTCATATAGATCTGAAATAAGATTTATACATAGCAACTTTCGTTTGTATGGAATTACAAACACTTATATTCATAGTATATGAGACTTATAGTTATATACTTATTTGGTAAGTAAACTTTTATACCTAGGATATATATAGTAAACGTTGGAGAATAAAAATTATACTTTCAACACTATACTCTTGAAACTCGGAATATGTATTATTTTTATATGGAGTCAAAACCTGTGGAATCTCCAACTTTATGTTGACGTATTTTAAATGCATGTATTTTTAGGAAGCTGATAACTATGATACGAGAAATGACGTTACACTGCCCGGTGTTTCTGCCGATGGCTGGGGTGTGACAGATTGGTATCAGAGCTATTAACTATAGTGAATTAGTACATTCTTAAGAAAGCACGACTATAGTTTAGGGCTTACTCTGTTAGGTTTAGTTATATCCCTTAACCTACAAATAAAAGTATTATTGAATTATACTACTGAAGGACTACTTACAAGCTGTGACAGGATAGACACATTGCTTGGGTTGCTGGATTCTAGAACGGCTATATGCTAAAATGATTCTGCCCACCGATTGTCCTGACTGGCCGGTGCCTTATCAGCTAGACCTGAAGTAACAAATAATAATTAATAATACCCATGAATAAAACAAACATAAAGATATAGAGTTATGTATGAACTCAGTCCCACGATTAGAACACATGTATAACCCAAAAATATAGAAAACCCAAACCCTCGATAAGAATTCAACGCAAGGTTTTAGGTCAAACTACTTAGTCGAGTTTTATTGTACATGGCCCGAACCACAACTAAACGTAGACTGATCACCTATGTTTAATTATGGTCAGACCGATGCACAACTAAACTTGGATACGGTGGTTGATAGACTAAAACACCTGAAGATTTTAGAAGATTCAAGATAGATCTCATATCAGGATACCATCAACTCGGAGTACGAGAAGACGATGTTCCGAAAACAACATTTAGGAATCGGTATGGTCATTAAGAGTTCTTAGTTATGCCTTTGGATTGACCAACGCTACAACAATGTTTAAGGACCTCATGAATAGCTTTTGCAAACCGTACTTGGATAAATTTGTGATAGTAGTTATCAATGATGTATTGATATATTCACAAACCAAGAAAGAACACGGTCAACACTTGCAAATAATCTTAGAACTACTAAGAAAGAAAAGTTGTACGCCAAATTCTCCGAATGTGAAATTTGGATTAGAGAAATACAAAATTTTAGAACATGTAGTTAGTAACAAAGGGATTCATGTCGAACCCTCCAATATTGAAACAATTAAGAATTGGAAGCACCAAAAGACGCCAACAGAAGTATGCCAATTCTTAGGAATTGCTGGCTATTACCGTAGATTCATAGAGAATTTCTCCAAAAATAGCCAAGCCGCTTACAACACAAACCCAGAAGGATACGAAGTTCACCTGGGAAGACAAACAAGAAGATGCTTTTTAGAAACTGAAGCAAATGTTGTGTAGCGCACCAATCCTATCCCTTCCAGAGGGGACATAAGATTTCATCGTATACTGCGACGCATCAAATCAAGGATTGGGATGTGTGTTGATGCAAAGAGGAAAGGTTATCGCCTACGCATCACGACAACTTAAGGTGCATGGGAATAATTACACTACCCATGATCTTGAATTGGTAGCTGTAATTTTTGCACTAAAAATTTGGAGACATTATACAGTACTAAGTGTACTATTTTTACCGACCACAAGAGTCTCCAGCACATCTTCGACCAAAAAGACCTTAATATGAGACAACGAAGATGGGTTGGATTGTTGAATGACTACGAATGTGAGATTCGTTATCATCCCGGAAAGGCAAACGTTGTAGCAGATGCCTTGAGCCGGAAAGAATATATTAAACCCCGTTGGTATAAGCATTAACCATAACTATCCATTCTAACTTTACCGCACATATTAGAGAAGCTCAAATTGAGGCTCTAAAAGAAGAAAACATCAAGAACGAAGCTTTGCAAAGAATGGAAAAGCAACTTGTACAAAAAGATGACGGAACGCGACACTTTATGAACCGAATTTGGACGTCTAAGTACGGTGGAGTCAGGGACTTGGTCTTAGAAGAGGCCCACAAGTCTAGATATTACGTGCAACTAGGCTCTGAAAAAAATGTACTTAGATTTAAAAGTACATTATTGGTGGCAAAACATGAAGGCTGAAATTGCTACTTATGTGAGAAAATGCTTGACTTGTTCTAGAGTAGAGGCTGAACATCAAAAGCCTTCAGGTTTACTTCAACAACCGGAAATACCTGAATGGAAATGGGAGCAGATATCAATGGACTTCATCACTAAGTTACCTAAAACTCCTAGTGGGTTCGACACTATTTGGGCAATAGTCGATAGATTGACTAAGTACGCCCATTTCATACCAATTAAGGAGAAGGACAAGATGGAAAAGCTAACTAGAAATTATCTTAAGGAAATTTTCAGATTGCATGGAGTTCCAAATTCTGTTATTTCTTACCGAGATAGTAGATTCACTTCACGATTTTGGCAATCTCTACAAAAATCCTTAGGAACACATCTAGATATGAGTATAGCTTACCATCCACAGACTGATGGTCAGAGTGAGAGAATCATTCAGACTTTAGAATATATGCTCCGAACCTGTGTTATTGACTTTAGAAATGCATGGAATACTCATTTACCGTTAATTGAGTTTCCTACAACAATAGTCATCACACCAGCATCAAGACTGCACCATTTGAGGCTCTTTATGGATGAAAATGTCGTTCCCCAATGTGTTGGGCAGAAGTTGGAGACACACAATTGGCCAGAGAACATATAGGTGATACCTTATGTGCCGAGCCAAAAATAATCCATGAGACAAACTCAAAAGATTGTGCAAATTAAGGAACGATTCAAGGCAGGACGTGATCGTCAGAAGAGCTATACTGATGTAAGACATAAGCCTTAGAATTCCAAGTTCGAGATAGAGTAATGTTAAATGTATCTCCTTGGAAAGACGAAATTCGATTCAGGAAACGAGGCAAACTAAACCAACGGTATATAGGACCTTTTTCTAGCAAGAATTGGTTATGTCGCATACCAACTCAAGTTACCTCAAGAGCTAAGCAATGTACACGATGTTTTTCACGTATCAAATCTCAAAAGATGTCTTTCGGATGACACTCTTGTTGTACCTCTCAAAGAGATACAAGTCACTACCAAACTCAACTTTGTAGAAGAACCTGTCGAAATCATGGATCGATAAACCAAACGATTAAAACAAAGTCGTATTCCCATAGTGAAAGTTCGATGGAACTCTTTACGAGGACCTGAATATAGTTGGGAATGTGAATATCAGATGAAACAAAAATACCCCCAACTATTTAACAAAACCCCATCCACAAGATAAATTTCGGGATGAAATTATTCTTACGGAGGGAGAATGCAACACCCGTCAAAATTAGGTCAATAACAATCACATGTGATTATGCCAATCGTGTAATGTGATTTTTTCAAACTAGTAATGCGATAAAATTACTATGTAATTAATGTTAAAGTATGAAATTTCATACATATTTTATGATACAACTCAAAGTATACGTCCATACGATTCCAAAAATATAGAAAACGTCTAAATCTGACTTCGCATGAAGAAGTTATGATAAGCCGAACACTTTAAAATCTCTATAACATAAGGAATTTAAAAAAGGCTTGGATTTAGCTATTGTAGTCTAAAAGAGAGTTGTAGTGCTCGTAAATACCTACGCGTGGATATAAAGAACGTCAAAAACGGAGTTCGTATGCAAAAGTTACGACCTTCCGAAGTTACAACTATGTTCAATTATGGTCAGACCGATGCACAACTAAACTTGGATACGGTGGTTGATAGACTAAAACACCTGAATATTTTAGAGGATTCAAGATAGATCTCATATCAGGATACCATCAACTCGGAGTACGAGAAGACGATTGATAAGTTTAAAACTAAACTTGAAGATCGATTAGATCTTAAACAGGTTAGATAGACAGTAAACAGCAATAACACGAAAACAATAAACAACTTAGGAATGAATCAAACGTGTCGAATGATTAATAAACAACCCTCAGAAGAGCTCGATAAAGAACATCAACTGTAGAGGGTTAGAAGGTTTACAGGAACGATAAAGAAAGAACTTTGTAATGCTATCTTCTTCTATCAATCGTATTCTCTATATTGTTCACCTAATATGCATGCAAGCATATTCTTATATAGTAAAACTAACAGCTCACGGTTGGACCGGCCCAAACCGGAGTACAAAATAATGGACTATTAAACGAGCCCAAAGACGCAACACATAAACGAATCTACTACCCAACAATCTCCCCCTTTGCGTCAATTGGAGCGAGATCTTCACTTCTTACTTGGGCCAGCAGCAGCAGGAACCTTCTTCTTTACAGTCTGAAACAGACGTGAGATAAGGGCGAGTATCATCTGTCTGAATCGGATGTACCACTGTATCATATCATCGAAGTATTTGATATCATCCGCTGTATTCTCTTTACACCGATGGATGATCCCTAGCACATGCTCAAGACAAGCAGTGGTATAAAGATGTTTATCCGCTATGGCAAAGAGACATTTCTGTCCTTCAGCCCTAGTGAACATGACCGAGTTTCGCCTTGGGTCAATCTTTCCCATCTTCATCTGATTGAGATCACTGGCCGAGCCAACAGGAGAGATCTTCGGTTTCTTCTTGAAGACTGTGGCTATCTCCTGATCCATCAAGGCGACCTCCATGATATAACAAACTAACATCCTTTTGAGATGGTCTATAATCGGACCATATTCAGCTTCATTTGTCAAGAGGATGTTATGCAGAACGATCCAGTCATGGGGGTTGAGGTTCGGCAGATCTGCTAAGGATATGAGATGTTCGGTTCTTGCAGACCCTCTGATCACCCTGAACCGAACGTTGATGAATCTCCCTTCGGTATATGGCTTCAAAACCCGAACATTAACGATCTTCTGAGCGCTCCATGTTTGGTACTGTGGTTGAGCGGCCTTCAGATAAAACTTGATTAACTCCCGATCAACCTCAGGATTAGGATGAGGGACTTCAAAAATGTTGGAGAAGGCGTGGAAGATAAGCGCCTTTCGGGTTAAGGGCATATCAAACTGCGAATCGACAGAGTTGTAGCAGTCAAAGGAGATCACCGGTTCGAGCCATAGGATGCTTGGAGTATCTATAGCCTCCTTTATCATTCTCTCTCGAGTCCAAGCAGGGAAAAGAGTCTTCCTGCTCTCGAGGAGATCGTGGGCTTCTTTCTTCTTGCGTTCGGCTTCTTCAGCTTCTCGCGCCACACGAATGTTGTCATTATCAACATTGCGACTATTTTTGCATTTCAGCAAGTCAGCAATGGTTTTTTTATCATCTTCATCCTCTTCCTCAGCTATCTTCTTTCCTTTATCCTTCACACCCGAACCCGAAGTTTGACCAGTAGGAGGAGGTTTGGTTGTGTGAGCAGCTTTTGAGGAAGGAGGTGGTTTCGATCCGGACTTCACTTCTCCCCCTTGTTTCGGAGTGGACACGAAACTAGGTAGCCCTTCAATTTTGCTGAGAAGGTCCAGGGCAGGAGCAAGTTTTTCAGCAAGGGTTAGCCTCACCGAATGATTGAGAATCGGATCGTGTGCTTCCAGGATGTTGGATAGGGCAGAGTGTACATCCGAAACACATGTTTTGATAACCTCCCATTCGGATCGAAGAGCGTCAATTTGTTGCTGAGAGTTGGAAAGCTGAGCGCTCTTGACCTTGAGGGCGGTGGTTTTACTAGCAAGAACGTCCATCAACGAGTTTTCGGCAGCGAGATCCTCTTGAAGTTTAGAGAGGCGCTCGTCAATGGAGGCACGAAGGGCCGAGTTGTCGTCGCTGATGGATTGGCGAAGGGTAGCGAACGACTTCAACTCCGTTGAGACGAACGTGGCCAATTGTTGAACGATTGGTTCCAAGGTTGTCTTTGTTGCATCGGCGCTCTCCTGTGAGGACTTTAATAGGGAAGAGGCTTCAGAGAATAGTTTATCGACTTTTGCGGTCGCTGCCTCACAAGCTTTCGTTGAGGCGTCAATTGCTGCAGTGGCAGAAGCGACGGAATCATGCTGAGCCCTGGAGAAGGCATCAACAATCTTCTGAAGAGCGGCTTCAGAGAGAGAGGATGGAGTGTTGGAGGATGAAGCAATAAGCAGGTCAACCTTCTCATGCAGCTCCTTAAGATGCTTCTTTGTTACTGGAGCTTCCTCATCGTCGTCGCTTTGGACCTAAAACGGACTAAAGTAGACCGAATCGAAGGTCACATTTTCCCCTCCAAGGAAAGGGTTATCTCCATCAGAGGCATGACCTGGAGATGTTGGGGGTGGTGAAGCTGGGGGTGTTGTGGTATGAGTAGGTTCAGGTTGAGTGTGAGTGGGGGTAGTTTCGGGTGGTGGTTGAGTATGGGTAGTTTCGGTTGTATGCTGGGGTTCGGTTACAGGTGGTGGTTCGGTTGCATCGGTATGAACCCCCGTATCAGATACGTTGGTTGTAACGTTTGCAGTTGTTGTTGTTGTGGTATCAGTGAAAATGGGTGGTGGTATAGGGAAAGAGGTTTGAGGAATGGTGGTAGAGGGGTTTATGGTGGGAATGGAAGTAGGGATTGTTTGAGTAGGAGAGGGAATTGGTGAGACATGGATTTCCATGTCTGGGGTAGGTGATCGGGGTGGGGTGTTGCCTCTTGGAGGGGTTTCGCCTCTTTGAGAGCCGTCCGAATCCGAACTCTCACCTTCTGATTCACTCGAAGAGGAAGCGATTATGAGCTTGCGCTTCGGTTGAGTCTTTCGCCTCTTCGGCTTAGGGGATTGTGCAACTTTGGTTGGTTTCCTCTTCCTGGGAGAAGGACTTTTAACCCCTTTGGTCACTTGCCTCCCTTTGTCTGCTCTGATAGCAATTGATAAGTTTAAAACTAAACTTGAAGATCGATTAGATCTTAAACAGGTTAAATAAACAGTAAACAGGAAGAACACGAAAACAATAAACAACTTAGGAATGAATCAAACGTGTCGAATGATTTATAAACAACCCTCAGAAGAGCTCGATAAAGAACATCAACTGTAGAGGGTTAGAAGGTTTACAGGAACGATAAAGAAAGAACTTTGTAATGCTATCTTCTTCTATCAATCGTATTCTCTATATTGTTCACCTAATATGCATGCAAGCATATTCTTATATAGTAAACCTAACAGCTCACAGTTGGACAGGCCCAAACCGGAGTACAAAATAATGGACTATTAAACGAGCCCAAAGACGCAACACATAAACGAATCTACTACCCAACAACGATGTTCCGAAAACAACATTTAGGAATCGGTATGGTCATTAAGAGTTCTTAGTTATGCCTTTGGATTGACCAAAGCTCCAACAATGTTCAAGGACCTCATGAATAGTGTTTGCAAACCGTACTTAGATAAATTTGTGATAGTAGTTATCAATGATATATTGATATATTCACACACCAAGAAAGAACACGGTCAACACTTGCAAATAATCTTGGAACTACTAAGAAAAGAAAAGTTGTACGCCAAATTCTCCGAATTTGAATTTTGGATTAGAGAAGTACAATTTTTAGAACATGTAGATAGCAACTAAGGGATTCATGTCAAACCCTCCAAGATTGAAGCAATTAAGAATTTGGAAGCACCAAAGACGCCAACATAAGTGCGTCAATTCTTAGGACTTGCTGGCTATTACCGTAAATTCATAGAGAATTTCTCCAAAATAGCCAAGCCACTTACAACACTAACCCAGAAGGATATGAAGTTCATCTGGGAAGACAAAAAAAAGAAGCTGCTTTTCAGAAACTAAAGCAAATGTTGTGTAGTGCACCAATCCTATCCCTTCCAGATGGGACAAATGATTTCGTCGTATACTACGACACATGAAATCAAGGATTGAGATGTGTGTTAATGCAAAGAGGAAAGGTTATCGCCTACGCATCACAACAACTTAAGGTGTATGAGAATAATTACACTACCCATGATCTTGAATTGGAAGTTGTAGTTATTGCACTAAAAATCTGAAGACATTACTTATAAGGTACTAAGTGTACTATGTTTACCGACCACAAGAGTCTCCAGCACATCTTCAACCAAAATATGAGACAACGAAGATGGGTTGAATTTTTGAATGATTACGAATGTGAGATTCGTTATGATCCCGAAAAGGAAAATGTGGTAGCCGATGCCTTGAGCCGGAAAGAATATATTAAAACCCATCGGGTACGAGCATTAACCATAACTATCCATTCTAACTTTACCGCACAAATTAGAGAAGCTCAACTGGAGGCTCTAAAAGAAGAAAACATCAAGAACGAAGCTTTGAAAGGAATGGAAAAGCAATTTATACAAAAAGATGACGGAACGCGACACTTTGTGAACTGAATTTGGACGCCTATGTTCGGTAGAATTAGGGACTTGGTCTTAGAAGAAGCCAAACATGAAGGCAGAAATTGCTACTTATGTAAGAAAATGCTTGACTTGTTCTAGAGTAAAGGTAGAACATCAAAAGCCTTCAGGTTTACTCCAACAACCAGAAATACCTGAATGGAAATGGGAGCAGATATCAATGGACTTCATCTCTAAGTTACCCAAAACTCCTAGTGGGTTCGACACTATTTGGGTAATAGTCAATATATTGACTAAGTCCGCCCATTTCTTACCAACTAAGGAGAACGACAAGATGGAGGAGCTGACTAGAGTTTATCTTAAGGAAATTGTCAGATTGCATGGAGTTCCAAATTCTATTATTTCTGACCGAGATAGTAGATTCACTTCACGATTTTGGCAATCTCTACAAAAATCCTTAGGAACATGTCTAGATATGAGTACAGCTTACCATCCACAGATTGATGGTCAGAGTGAGAGAACCATTTAGACTTTAGAAGATATGCTCCAAGCCTGTGTTATTGACTTTGGAAATTCATGGGATACTCATTTACCATTAATTGAGTTTTCCTACAACAATAGTCATCACACCAGCATCAAGGTTGCACCGTTTGAGGCTCTTTATGGATGAAACTGTTGTTCCCCAATATGTTGGGTAGAAGTTGGACATATGCAAACGGCCAGAGAACGTACAAGCGATACCTTACGCACTGGACCATAAATAATCCATAAGACAACTTAGAAGCTCGTGCAAATTAAGGATTGATTAAAGGCAGCACGTGATCATCAGAAGAGCTATGCTGATGTAAGACGTAAGCCTTTGGAATTCCAAGTTCGAGATAGGGTAATGTTGAAGGTCTCTCCTTGGAAAGGCATGATTCGATTCGGGAAACGAGGCAAACTAAACCCGCGATATATAGAACCTTTTGAAATTCTAGCAAGAATTGGTTCTGTTGCATATCAACTTAAGTTACATCAAGAGCTAAGCAATATCAACAATGTTTTCCCCAACTAATTAACAGTTCCTCGTCCAGAAGATAAATTTCGGGACGGAATTTCTTTAACGGGGGGAGAATGTAACACCCGTCAAAATTAGGTCATAACAATCACATGTGATTATGCCAATCATGTAATGTGATTTTGTTAAACTAGTAATTTGATAAACTTACTATGTAATTAATGTTAAAGTATGAACTTTCATACATAATTTATGATACAACTCAAAGTATACGTCTATACGATTCCAAAGTTATAGAGAACGTCTAAATCTAACTTCGCGTGAAGAAGTTATGATAAACCGAACACTATAAATATCTATACTAAGAGGAATTTAAAATAGAATTAGAATATAAAGCTAAACCAGTCTGGAACACGAGTGTTACAACCTTCTTCAACCACTAGATACACAGACACAGATTTACCTCCAACCACATTAATTACCTTGATCGACTTTCTAATATCACGGTCATTAATAATAGCACAATAATATAGCTCCTCGAGATGTTGATAAGGAAGACTAAATTTTGCTTCATCTGAAATACCAATGTTACTTTTCACCAAATAAACAAATTCGATAAATATGGTGGTCTCGTAAAATTCAACAATATAAAAAAATATTTATGGCATATAACCCAATAGCCAAACATATGATAGTTGGGAACCAACAAACTTCTATCTCCCATCAACGATAACCAAGACGAAATATTCAAGTGGAACAAATAGTATGATTTTTTAGAGTGAAAAAAACACGCTGTTAATTCTGAAAAAACATTCTTTTAATATAATAAAAATACATAAGATATATTAGTCAAAACAAACATGAAATAGTACTCAACTTCATAGTAGTCAACAACCAAAAAAATTCAATTAACCATATGTGAGGTATGACCTATGGTTTCAAGCCTCATCTAGGTTAGGGAAAGGATGAATAATAGAGAGCATATCGTAGGTTACTTTATCACCAACAACTTCGTATGAATGTTTTTATACAGGCCATCCATGAAGCTGTAGACGCTTTTGCTTGTCAACAGTTTCCTTGGCTATTTTTGGTTAGTTTGAATACATTTGGTTATTAAACGAGAAGAAATTAGGGAAAATTGTTAGTTTTTCCATTTTCATTTTTTTTTGAAAAATAAATCAAATCACACATATATATATATATATATATATATATATATATATATATATATATATATATATATATATATATATATATATATATATATATATATATATACACGCGCGCACACATGAGAGATACTTTAAGTTACACAAATTCAAATTTTTCACAAATATATATATATATATATATATATATATATATATATATATATATATATATATATATATATATATATATATATATATAGAGGTTATTATCTTTGTGAATAACTCACAATATTTATCCAAACATACAGTGAAATCTTAGTAAGTATACATTAATCTACAATGATTTCGTCATTACTTAATTCCAAGAACATTTAGAGACTAAATCCGAATGCAAAATTGATTTTGACTAGGTAGGGGATACAAATGGCATGATGTATAGTGCTTATCCTTATACAACCATTGAAAACAACTGTAACTGTAGTTCCTGCAAAGTTTGTGCTCAGATCTTAGAAAGAAGGTTATGTTTCTCTAATGTCATACAATACACTGACAGAAAAAACCAGGTGACCAGTGTGCACCGGAAGAAATTACTTTTATTATATATATATATATATATATATATATATATATATATATATATATATATATATATATATATTGAGAAACTATATTTTTCGCCAATCGTTCTTATTTCAGAAAAAGGAACAAAAAGAATCAAATTGGACCTATGGAAGCATGTAGACAACAAAATTCTCGAACAAAAAATGTGCATATACGATATAAGACAGATGCATATGATCACAAACGTCGAAAATTCACAAGTTCGTAAAAAAATGCACACATGCACCTGTAGTATATGCATATTTTTTCGAGATTTTTTATGCGAATATGCTTTTGTATATATATATATATATATATATATATATATATATATATATATATATATATATATATATATATATATATATATATATATATATATATATATATATATATATATATATATATATCACAAAAAAAAAAAAAAACAAAAGTTTGCATTTTAAGAATGATTGGTAGAATATTGATTCGTAATATATATATATATATATATATATATATATATATATATATATATATATATATATACTTTGAGGTTTAGATTTTATGTAAAACAAAAAAAATCATAAAAATACATGAAAAAATATACTTAGAAATCACAAAAAAAAAAATTTGACTTAATATTCTTAAAAATTGCTACTTTTTTTAAAATTTCGCTGAATTTTTTTTTCAAAAAAAAACCAAACAATAATAAAATAATAAAAATAATATAAAAATGAAACAATCAAGTTTTTAATTTTTTTAGCGAATTAATAAAAAAACCTGTGATTTTTAAGTATATAAAGTGAAAAAAGAAAGATTTGTGATATCTAAGTATTTTTTTATACGTTTTATGTTTTTTAGGAGTTTTTTTTTTGTTTTCCATATATTCTCTCTCTCTCTCTCTCTCTCTCTCTATATATATATATATATATATATATATATATATATATATATATATGTGACCAATTTGGTGTTTTTTGTCACTTTTTTTGAAAACAAAAATCATTACAAAAGAGTTCGCATTTTAAGAATGGTTCACAGGAAAAAATAAGTTCGCAATATACCATAACCATATATATATATATATATATATATATATATATATATATATATATATATATACAGATTCTATAAAAATAGAGATCTTGATATTCAACCTCAGTTACATATTTCTTGTTTTTCGTTATAACGTTTCAGCGTACGTGCAACAGCGGATTATGGCTAATCATAAACGATTATACGTATATGTTTGTTGACAGATTAAGTAGTCATATATGATTATGGTTGTTGGTGGCAAAAAGGTTTAAATCCGTAAATCAAAAAGTACAAAGTAGGAAAATCGATCGCAGTATAAATCATGGTCAAAACAACATACTTAATGATTTCTGTCATGAATCAACTCTTGATCTGTCGTATCTTTGTTTCTTATCAGCTTAACGACCCTTCGGCCGCCTTCTAGACTCTCAAAATCGTAGCTCTCATGTTTCTTGTCAAAAAAAGACTAATTGGGTTATTCGATATATTATTATGGTGAATTTTCGTAACTATTTATAGAATTCGGCGGCACCGCGAAGCGGTAATGATTTTGTCGCAGCAAGGGAATCGAGTTAGGGATCGTTGTATGCAATGTTGAGAGTGACTTATAAACTACGAGACAATTTTTGAACATGTATGAATAGGTGTGAAAGGTAGTAGAGGGCTATACCACCTGAAGCACATGACTTGCACTTGGATCAAGAACAATCACAGCCTAACTAAGGCACTAGTAGTTGGGTAGATAGTGTAGATATAACTATAAATTCGTTTTGCGTTGTTCCCATCTTTACCTATTGTATGGTGATGTCTAGGATAGTGGCTCTAAGTTTGGGTCAAGTGGTCATTATAGATCAAGTCCGAATAAAGTATATTTGCATAAGAGATTTGGTTTTGAGAACCTTTTCTGACATAGTTCCGACTTTAGTTATTTAAGAGACGATCAAGGTGATCGACAAAAGGATTTGTCTTTGTTAGGGCGAAGAAACTACTAGCTATAGTTTCTACCTGCCAGGATGTGGTTGTACCGTATTAGAACGTGAACGAAGGCTCCTTCTATGTTAAGTGTTTGACTCGTAGAGACAAGAGTCTAGTTCATTACAAATCCTCTGCGTCATATAAATTGAAAATTGAAGTCAGTTGTTGTATCGTGGTTGCATGTCAACCTCCTTGTTAGGGTCTGTCTAGTGGAAACAAAGGTTTAGTTCTTTAGGAACCTAGTGTAACAAAAGGTTATCAGATATGTGGCGACATGTTCTGTTTATATTAATACAATGTCAACCATGTGCCGGGACAAAAAGAACCCTAAGAGTGTGTCGCACAAGGAATCACTGCACGATTGGATTGCTACTGAAGTATCTCCGACCTTACTACAAGAATTACCTGGTATCATTGGACGGATTACTGACAAGTTGATCATTAGGATCAAGAAGCAGAATATGACAATTTGAAATGATGATGAGATTTTTAGAACCACTCAAGAAGAAGAGCTTGGTTTAGGAACACAAATGGGAAAGAAAAAATAGGCACAAGACCCAACTCTACCAACAACAGCCAAGAAGTTTGGTGGTGTCATGGCAAGCACTAGAAGTATCTGAAAGTCGGCGCATCATAGGATCAAATGTGGAAGGTGCAGACAAAAAGGGCATAAACACCAAAATTACACACTAGAGGTGGGGCTACGCCACCTTTGTCATTAACCTGGTCACATTAGGACTGATTGCACCCACTAGCAATATGGGTGATTTAGACCCCAACACTTCCAGTTTCGCAGGAAGAGGAAGAAGTTCGGTCTTCATTGGAAACATGCCCTATAGCCAAGAAGACAATTGTTTTGCTTCCTGTCAAAGAAGAATAAATCAATGCTCGTAGAGTCTTCATATTGGATTTCAATTATCTTATTATGTCCAACTGATGTTCAAATGTATTAATATGTAAACCATAAGACATTGTTGTTGCTTGAAATTTCTAATACAATAATAAAAATCCTCTTGTACCAATTGCTCATGCGTATGCGTTAGTACCTCAATAAAAGACCTTATCTTGTTTGGATCGTGCTATGTTGGAAGACCACTTGTGGTAGGCATGAGCAGTTGTGCTCTGATAGGAATGTTGAAAGTCATTGAATATGACAATCATGAGTTTCTTCAAAGTCAAATTGCATTGGCAAAACTAGCTTGGGCTTCGGTCAGATACGAGTAACAGTAGATGATGGTTCGAACACAAGTAGGGAAGAATCGACCCTAAATACAAAAGGGCAAAAGAGTTGTCTGACTTTCGATGTCGAAATCAAGGTACAAGAGAGTAGCAACACAAATATCTGGAGGTTGTTAGTTTTGATTTCATTATATGGGTAAGAAAAGAAGGAAGCCTTCTACTAGAATACCCATAGGTTATGAGTTTATTAGAGCACTTCTCTAGGAAAGGTTGGTCTTTCCTCCCAAAGGACTAATAGGTTTTTGGAATTGATCAAATTCCCAGGTGCGATTTAGGTAGCCAAGAGAACCATCTAGGTTCATACCTTCATAGATGAAGGATTTATCCATGCAGAAGAGGATCAAGAATTCGATAAGTGGCATATTTTTCAATAGAGAGCATCGAGTATTCAAGGGATACATCAGAAATAGAAAGCTTAGTTAAGCTCGTAGTAAGGACTTAGTTTCCCTAAGTCAAAAGGCGAAAACCATAGGATCGATGTTTAGTAGAAAGCATTTATGTAGTACGAACATTTCAAATCATCGTCTAATATGCATATAAAGACGCGTAGAAGAGGATCATTCGGGATGGAACATGTCAATTAAGCAAGAAGGTAGTGATTTTCAAGGTTTATAGGTGCATCAGCAGTTGTCACACCCCCGACCGAGGCGGTGGAACATGTTGGGATGTGCGACTAAGTTCATGGATCACATGTAAACTTCATATATAGCAAAATTACAACAATAAACAAAACAACATTTGTATTCCATCTTGATGTTTGAATACATGGTTCTTATAGATAATAGTATAATATATGAATTTCCTTAAACAAGTAGGCGTACATAACAAAAAGTAGTAAACTAAATTGCCTGAGATCCATGACTATCCGTCGTCTGAATTTTCTTGATTACTGATTCCATGAGAATACATGCAGTTTTGAAGGTTGACACAAGGTTTGTGAGAGTTACAGGCTTTCTGTTGACAGTAGTAATGATCCTTTTAAAAGGGGTGATGATCTGTACATAACAATTTTTAACCATACACAACAAATTGTGCTTTATATTGTTGTACAATACAATCATCTAAAGCATAAATTGTTGTGTATGGCGAAAAAGTGTTGTACAATACAATCATATTTAAATAAACTTTGAAAAACCAAAAGGTTTCTTGGTATAAGTAAATTCATGCTTAAAATGGTTTTGAAAGAATCAAGTTTATGAGTTGTAGTAAGAGAGAGAGAGATAGAGAGAGAGAGAGAGATATTCGAGTTAATGTTTATATTGAGTTCTATAACTGAGCTATATGACTGAATATACCCTACTACAATGCTTCATTAGACATCTTAGTAATGATTGTAGACACTTATCACTTGCTTTGATTGATAGGTCGAGGTTGTAGCTAGCAAGCGCAGGTGGGGATACAACCTCGTATAGAACTATACATATGTATCTCGCTCCAAAAATTAATGGTTATAGTAGTGTGGGTATGCTAAGTTTTAGACTTTAGCTAATGAATAGTTTCTAATTATAAATCCCTTAACTAAGAAATGAATAGCTCTCAGCCCTAACTTAAAAGTGAATAAGTTATAGGCATAATGAATCATATATAGTTTATAAAAGTTGAGCATAATTGGTATGCATGTATAGTATAAGGCACTAGCTTTTATAAACGAAGTATGTTTCTTGTATAAAATCTGTACATATGCATGTGTAGTTTAAATCCCTAGGAATACTATAAATTTTTATGACACCCAATGTCACGTGAAAATCATAGGGTTTTGTTGTAAAAAGGTGTATGTTATTTTTTAAAAGTTGTGTTATTTTACAATATAACATATGAAAATATTGAAGTGTAAAACTAGTTTATGTGTTTGTAACTGAAAAAAGTCAAACCAATAATGTATAAGCTAGTTATAGTTTTTACATAAAATAATGATACTTTATGTGTATATTTGTATTATCTAGCACAAGTAGTACATGTATTTTCCCCCGAAAATATATAAAAGAGGGGTCGTAACACTCACCTTAAATTGTGGCAGTGGATGCTTAGTGGTGGCAGGAGGAGGTTCCGATAGCCTTCTGTCGTCGTTCCCATCCCTTCCTTAGTGATGAATCAACTAAGGGAAGTGAGGGGAGGGTGGAGGATCCTTCTAACATATCAGAACAACAACACCTTCGACTAGTGGTAGGTCGTCTTGTTGATGGCAGTGGGGTGGCAAGTGATGGCGGTAAGGTGGCTGCCACGTTCTTTCTTTCTTTTTATTAGTAAGAAATGGTGAAAGGAGGAGAGGGAAAGGTAGGATAGGATTTGAGGTGGTAATCTTGATTAACGGGAGAGGTTTTAAGGAAGTTTTTGGGTGGTGGATTCGAGTGGTCTTGTGGTGGTTTAACCAAGAAAGAAGAGATGGAGAGCAAGGGATTGAGGGTTTGAGGGAGAAATAAGCTGAGGTTTTGAGTGAGTATGGAGGGTCTCCAAGGCCCTCTATTTATACTAGAAGGAGTCTCACACAACCATGAAAGGTCATGCCCATCAAGGAAGTCAAACACTCCACTAATGCCCATGCTTAGTCCTTTGGAGGTTATGTGTAAGAAATGAGGTATGGGAGGGATTGAGAGAAGGATTGGACAGTGGGGGAGGGGTCCTACGGGCCATCTCTTGGCCGATCACATAAGTTGGCGCCCACCAAAGTGACCCATCTTGCATTAAATGCTCTAAAATGCTCTTCAATTTGTGTACCAGGTTCGGGGAATCTAACATTTCTTTTGAAATTATTGTTTGATAAAATTAATTTCAAGGATTCTAAACACCCGAACAGATTAATTTTTCGACTTATGGAACTCCGGGAAATCGTGTTTAAAGTTTTGCGTCTAAATGACCCGTAACGCTTGATTTTTCGACTTTTGCAAATATTTTCGGTAAAAATAATTTGATTAAGAAATTAAATATTAGGCCATATCTTCAGTCCAAAAATGATCTCGAAATTTCCATTGGAGGTGTGCAAGTGTCTCAACTGATCGATTCGGTTTTACGCGATTTAAGAAAATCAGTGTTTGACTTTCTATTTTCTTAAAACGGTCATATCTTTTGCATACGAACTCCGTTTTGGATGTTCTTTATATTTTCGGAAGGGGAACATGTAATATGAAGTTTTAATGTTTGCTTCACTCATAACTACTTAATCTGAATTTTTAGTTTTTCAGACACATTAATTAGGGTTACAGTTTGAGCTGTTTGATTTTTTTGACAGTTTACACATTTGGAAGTAAGGTATTATCTGGTATCTTATAATATTTGAATTGAACTAATTTATTTTACATTATATGTACTAAAACTCAATGAGTTAAAATCCAAATAGATTTACTGCAATTTAGCCGTTCACCATTTTTGACCTAACTTATGGGATGTCACAGCAGTATACATGATAGAATTAGTGAATCAAGTTATTGATCCAGGTTCGACCTGATGTTCTCAATGTCACCAGTAGCAGTAGAGATTAACTAAGAGTCCAATATTAGGAGTGACTTCGTGTTAAAACTTGCTTAACTTGTAGTAGTTTTTAGAGGTTTAGTTGTGAAGACGCACTTGCCAGATGTCGATAATAGATCGACCTGCAAGGATAAGATCTAAGGATTTCCTATGAGAGTTATAACTGCAATAAGATGATAGAATATTGACGGAGAAATTGATCAACTTTTTGAGATGCAAGGTTTCAGTTCTCAAAAGAGAACACAAAAGATTTGTAAGTGACTAGTGTAAATTCTCTAGATACAATCATTCAGTAAGGGTTATGTTAGATAGAACGTCAAGTGCAACTGCATATGCATTAGTTTCATTTTAGGCCTCAGGAAAGACTACGTGTTATGTTTAGTATTTTCTAAAAGGAGCAAGTGGATGTTGATAGAAAGCTATAGCCAAACCGTAACACTCATGTAAGGCGATAAGTTAGACACTAGAATCTGTGCTACCAAGTATTCATATGCTAATGTGTCATGGTCATCCGAGGTTTTCCGAGTGAAGCAAACTCTTTTGGTTAGTTATTCCTTTAGTCGATAAACGTAAGAATTAATATAAAACTTGGATCAAATTGTAACATTTATATGTTGAAATAGGACGATAGTTGTACTTTACTAACCGTATAGTACAAATTAAGGACCTCTAATCGATTGTAGCCTCAAAAGTTAAAGTAAAGAGAGACATGTCATGATTAATTTCCAAGGAGGAAAATGAATGGATTCTTTCAAGATAACGAGATAATGGTTGTGATTCTTTAAGACCACTGAATGATTGATTGTGAGTCTTCAGGCCCGATGAGGATGATGACAAGAGTGGTCTGGCATTGTAATCCATGTAGTTGGATAGTGTAATGACGTATCATGAGTAGGCATTAGAACGAATTGCTCGAACAATAGTTGCACCTTGATACAAGTAAAGTAGTTAGAACCTTGTAAAAATATTATGGGTGACCTAATGTTTATTATAATCTAGTAGGTTGGAAGATAATCAAGCCTTATAATGAGTCGGTTAGAAATATTAGAGTATTGGTTCTAGACTTTTCAAATCAGTAAACCCGTTGTAGCAGTATTGGTTAAATTTCAAGATGACGGAACACCTGAACTAGGTAGAGAAACCCCTTAAAATCTAGGTTTGTGTGTATTTTAATGATATATCATAAGCCTTTTAGAGGCATGTTCTGGAAATTGGATTCCGTTAGGATGTCGTAGATAAATTTTTTTAGTTAATCACTTCATGATAAGTCAACTATGACGACATTTTACTTCTGAAGTCGGTTTTTTGTCGTAGAACATAAGATTGTGAAAGTACAAACCGACGAGTTCTCGGTTTTGGAAGACTTTGCAAGGAGTTTGAGAGTACATTTAAGGTATCAAACAAACTTCTATAAGAAATAATGATGTGGCAGCGTCAGCTAGATGATAAGTTGATCTCGATAACTCTGATAAGATGAGGTCTAGATGAGTTAGGAGTAGGATCTTGAGGACGAAATTTCTGTAAGTGGGGGAGAGTAGTAACACCCCATTTTCTCCTTACAGTATAAACTAATAGTTATGTTGTAACAACCCAAATTTTCAATAAAAAATTTCATTTAAATAACAAATCCTATGTTCATTAATTATAAATTCCACACACAATTGTTTCTTTAAAATCCAAAACATCAAGTAATTATTCCAAAATTAGAGTGTCCAAAATAGAATGTTGAGCATGCGTGAATCGCCATCATGTTGCACCCTTACCCTTAGATACCGAAGTACCTGAAACATCCAAGAAACTGTAAGCTAATTCTTAGTGAGTTCCCTATTTCATACCACAATGACAATCATATAATTCCATATAAACCATGCATACAATCAAACATATGCGAATGCCATGGAAACCCTCCTTGGTCTTACTCTGAATGCCATGGGAACCCTCGAATGGTCTTATCCAACTGCCATGGGAACCCCCACACGGTCTTAACCAACTACCATGGGAACCCCCATATGGTCTTCACATAAGTGCATAACACATAGATAGCACACCCATAAATAATCATTACAGCTAAGTAACATAGGTCGGCCTTGTTGCCTTCGACACATTGGTGTGGTGAGGAAACTCACCTCAAATACTGGTAGCTGAATAGATCCTGGCTCCGAATATCAGCTCCACTCAATCCCTAATCATAGAAAATTCCTTATACTCAACTCAATACTTCAAACCCTAAGACTCAACCTTGGTCAAAGTCAATGTCAAAGTCAACACTCCGAGCTGACCCAACTCATTGAGTTATCCTTTAACTCGTTGAGTTCCCCTCAAGGACATAATCGCGATATTGCGATCCAGCTCGTCAAGTTTCCCTACAACTTGTCGAGTTCCTCTTTTTTTCGACTAAATCGTGACAACCCCAAACCAACTCGCAGAGTTCCCCTATGAACTCATCGAGTTCCCTAGTCTTCCAACCCACTTAATGCTTTAATTCATTTTTCTTGAATCCAAGGATTCCAAACCTCAGATCCCTTCCATAATGTTGTCTAGAAGAGTAAAGTTTGCAACTTTACCCTTAAGAACCATCCATTAAGCTTAAAACCCAAGCCATGGTTTCTTTAAAGAGGGTCTTGACCCATTAAGCCCTAAACTCCTACAACAACATTCCAAAATACATATATGATGTCCCAAGGTGGGAAAGTAAGGTAAAGTTCCAAACTTTACGTCCATGCATGCTAGCAACACCCTCTAAGGTTCATCTTCGGCTTCATAATGGATATATTGCATGAATTGGACACGGAGGCCGTTAAAGTTTACAACTATAAACCTCAAGAGGTCATGTAGGGGTCAGATCTACTCCATCAATCCCTGGAAACTTTTTTGTCTTTGGAAAACTCAACCAAAGTCCCAAAGCTCAAGCTAAAACTTCAAGAAAAGAGATCTAATAAACTACATGCCAAGGTGACGACTTTATACCTCAAAGATGCAACCCTTGATGAAGAGTTTCTGGATCTAGAGTCACTCCTCCAAGCTAGGTGCTTCTCTTCTTCAAGACTCCTTTCAAGAACCACCAACAAACACTCTTTAAGCTCACAATACTCTATATGCAAGAAGGAAAACGATGCTAGGGTTTTCTTTGGGCAAGGGAGGCTAGTAAGGAGGCCAGCGAAGAAGTTAAGTCCTTTATATAAGGTGCAACACCAAAAATTAGGGTTTTGTCATCCTGCGCCAACTCGTCGAGTTAGGACACCCCAACTCGTTGAGTTGGGCCATTAAAATACGCGGCTGGAGAAAACTCGACACGACGAGTTGGAGCCTTCCAACTCGTCGATTTCCAGTCAAGACTTGACAATAAAAGGATTTATTTCATACATGGACCAAGTGTTCCAAATCTCTCCCTCTTGAACTAAACTTCATTCTTTATGTCTATTGATGCAAAAAGGTCTAGATAATGCTTCCTCATTTCATCTTCTGGCTCCCAGGTCCATTCGGAGCCCCTTCGGTGCTACCATTACACCTTAGCTAGCCTCACTTCCTTATTCTGTAGGGCTTTTGTTTTCCTTTCCAAAACCGCTATAGGTTTTCCACAAAATTCAAGCTCTCATCAACCTGAATATCATCCAAGGAAATGATTGTGGCCTCATCAATGACACACTTCCAAAGTTGAGACAGGTGAAAGGTGTTGTGGATCTGATTAAGCTCATCCAGTAGGTCCAATCGATAGGCCACCTTGCCGACCCGAGCAGAAATGATGAACATGCCAATAAATTATGGACCCAACTTGCCCCTTTTATGAAACCTAATGACACCCTTCCATGGTGACGTTTTCAGAAAAACAAAATCTCCCACTTGAAACTCGAGATCTGAGCGACGTTGGTAAGAATAGCTTTTTTGATAGCTCTGGGTGACCTGCAGCCTCTTGCGCACTTGCTGGATCAGCTCGGTAGTCTTAGGCACCACTTCGGTGCTTCCCATGACTCGATGCCCAACCTTACCCCAACAAAGTGGAGTCCTACACCTTCGACCATACAACATCTCAAACGGGGGTCGGTCAATGCTAGCATGATAATTGTTGTTGTATGAGAATTGTGCTAGTGGTAGGCAAGTATCCCAGCTCCCTCCGAAATCCAATACACAAGCCCGAAGCATATCCTCGAGCGTCTGAATAGTTCGCTCGCTCTGACCATCGGTCTGAGGGTGGTAAGAGGTGCTGAAATCAAACTGTGTGCCAAACTCTTCATAGAACTTCCTACAGAACCTGGAGGTGAATCGAACATCGCAGTCAGAGACCATTGATACCAGAACTCTGTGCCTAACCACCACCTCTCTCACATAGATATCTGCTAATTTCTTAGCAGAGATACCCTCAGGGATCGGAATAAAATGGGTACTCTTTGTCAATCTGTCCACAATGAACCAAATGGAATCCACACCCCTTGTTATCCTCGACAACTTCGTGATGAAGTCCATAGTGATCTCTTTCCATTTCCACATGAGAATGGGTAGCGGATGAACCTTTCCGTGAGGCCTCTGATTTTCGGCCTTGACCTTCCTGCAGGTCAAGCACCTCCCATTTCATGCAGGGCCACCAGTAACTCAACCTCAAATCTCTGTACATTTTTATGGCCCCAAAATTAATAGAGAACTTGGACATGTGTGTCTCCTCCAAGATCTTTTGCCTCACACCCCCTGATATCGGGACCCACACCTGGCCATACTGCCTCAAAAGCCCTCGGCTATCCCGAACAAACAAATGAATCTAACCCCGAATCCGCTCTATCTTCCAATTTTCTCTCTTTAAACCATCAAAAGGAGCCTCCTTGATCATATCCAACAAGGGGGAAATCATCGTCATTCTCAAACAAATATCTCCAATCAGAGTACTCGCCGCCTTGCGGCTCAAGGCATCGGTTACCACATTATCCTTCCAGGGGTGGTATAAAATCTCACAATCATAATATTTCAGTACATCTAACCACCTCCTCTGTCGCATATTCAAGTTCTACTGATCCATCAAATGCTTTAAACGTTTGTGGTCACTGAAAAACGGTGCATCGAACCCCATATAAATAGTGCCTGTAAATCATGAGCACGAACACCACTGCCCCCAATTCCAAATCATGAGTAGGGTAATTCGCCTCATGAGGCTTCAACTGCCTCGAAGCATAAGCAATCACATGCTGCCTCTGCATGAGAAGCACTCCTAATCCCAAAATAGAAGCATCACTATACACTACCAAGTCACCCAACCGTTCGGGTAGGGCTAAAATTTAGGCCTCACATAATTTCTGCCTCAAGGTGTCGAATGTCGTCGGCTGATCTGGACCCCACCGAAAGGTCACCCTTTTCGTGGTCAACCGGGTCAAGGGTATGACAATCTTGCAGAAATCCTGAATAAATCTCCACTAGTACCCCGCAAGACCCAAGAAACTCCAGATCTTGGATGTGTTCTTTGGAACCTCCCAGTGCATCACCGCCTCAATTTTGGCTGGATTAACCAATATACCCTCCTAATTGATGATGTGCCCCAAAAAATGCACCTCCCGTAACCAAAAATCACATTTGGAGAATTTGGCATACAGCCTCTCCATCCTCAAGGTCTCCAACACGTCCATCAAATGCTATTGGTGCTGCTCCTTGGTCTTAGAATAAACCAAGGTATCATGAATGAATACAATCACAGTCAGATCCAACATCGGTCTACAAACCCGGTTCATGAAATCTGTGAACACTGCTGGAACATCGGTCTATAGCGAGTTCTAAAAGCCGTCTTCGGTATATCCTCATTCCTAATCCTCATCTAATGATACCTTGACCGAAGATCAATCTTGGAAAACCAAGATGCACCCTTCAACTGGTCGAACAAATAATCAATCCTCGGGAGCGGATAATGGTTCTTCACCGTTAGCTTGTTCAGCTCCCGATAATCAATACACATCCTATGTGACCATCCTTCTTTTTCACAAACAGGACCGGTGCTCCCCACGAAGAACTACTCGGACGAATGAATCCCCAGTCCAGCAGCTCCTGAAGTTGCGTGGACAACTCCTTCATCTCAGGCTGAGCTAAAAGATACAGAGCCTTGGCTATCGGAGCTGCACTAAGCACTAAATTAATACGGAACTCCACTTGCCTCATAGGGGGCACCTCATACAACTCTTCAGGAAATACATCCTGAAAGTCTCGCAAAACCTGAATGCTGCTCAAATCTGACGCGGCCCCAACTCTCGTATCAGAAACATATGCTAAAAATCCCGAACAACCCTGCTGGAGAAATCTCCTAGCTGTCGCAGCCGAACAGATGGTTAGCCCATGAGATGATCTCTACCCAACGAATAATTAGTTCTCCCCCACTAGGGTTCGAACCCTCACTAACTGGTGCTCGCAGTCTATCATGGCCCCTTTGGGTCCCAACCAATCCATCCTGAAGATCGCCTTCAACCCTCGAAATGGTATCGAAACCAAATTGACACGAAACCTCTCCCCAAACATATTCAGAACACTGCCCTGATGTACCCTCACAATACTCATGGTGCGGTTATGTAACGCCTGTGTTTTCGGGCTCATCATTAATATTGATATAGTAGTCCAGGTTAACCTTTGTAACCCGTTTTGAAATAATAGAAGTGTATTATTTGAGTATTATGTGTTATGTGCTTAATTGTGTATCTTAAATTAATTAAGAATAAAAATAAGCGTCAAAATGAAATGTTAGATAAAGCCTATATCTATGGATAATGTTGTAGTAGTTGAAACGAGGTTTTCGAATATATAAAGAACGCCGAAATCCGAGTTATAACGAAGAAGTTATGACCTATTGAAGTTTCGCGACAAAACCGACAACGTTGAATGACGTAAAAAGTGAAATTTACGTTAGTGCGATATTTACCCTTAGTGATCTAAACGAATGTTGTAGAGTTCCGTAAAACGAGAGCGTGCATGAAAAGAATGCCGAAATCTGACTTCGTATGAGGAAGTTATGATTTTTCGAAGTTTCGACTTAGCGGTATGCAGCCCGAATACTCGAAATAGAGATCGAGTGATATTTAGCCAAAAATTTCTAAATGAGAATTGAATATCTCATTGATAGTAGTCCAACGATAAAAAAAACAGACGAAAACGGAGTTCAAATGAAGGAGTTATGAATTTCGAACAGAGTTTTCCTATCGCGGCCTACTAAAAATAATATATAAGTAATATACTTATAATATATTAAAAATCAATTCAAAATTAGCCAATGGAGTCTAAACGAGAGTTGTAGAGCATAATCTCACATTCGCGTCGATATAAAGAACGTCGAAAACGGAGTTCGTATGCGAAAGTTATGAATTTATGAAGTTTGGGGCGCGAAACCCCAAAACTGTCAGATACCACGACGTGGCCAGTCTTCTGACACCTCCGGGAGTCCCCCAAATGGAACTTGCGATGACGCATGCAGTGACGACCAATCCCACGACGTGGAAAAAGGTGCCACGACGTGGAAAGGGCCAGTTTTGCCCTATAAATAGATTTGAAGGGCCAACCGAGTTTGGTTGCTCATTCTCTCATCTCTCACCCATATTACCTCGATTTACATGCAAAGAAGTACCCCCCGAAGCCCCAGTATCATTCCCGAGTCCCGAAGCAAGTTCCGGAGTCCCGAAGATCCCGAAGAGCGTTATTCCCGAGCCGAAGCCCTGCTCGCGAGAAGCCCGATTTTTGTCAAGATCTTCCAGATCTACTAAAGAATACTACTTCTGCAAATCGTAGAGTTGTCCGATCATCTTTTGATCAAGTGAGTGTGTAGTTACTTTCTTCTTACGCATAACTATGAAGTATTTTATACGATATACGTGTTATGTGTATATTTTGTTGTTATATGTGTGAATGTATATTCACTTTCTTCTATCTCATAGATATGATTTATTCTCTATGAAATACGTGTTATGTGTACGTGTCTCATCTGTTGATTGGAATATGTATTGAATGAGAATGCTATACATGTTTTAAACTATGTATAAAAATATATATTTTTATCTACTAATATGTTGGGTAGAAAATGGGTAGATAGTTGATGTGTGATAAACAGACGAGAGGCCTCGATGTTGTTGTTGATCTAGTTATTCAACGGAGTATAGATAACGACCATAGACTCTTTCTAGACAGTCCCGTGGAACACTAGCAGGTTCATAACCTATAAGTGTTGTGAACGATGTGTTCACCGGTGTACTCTATCCCCCTCATGGTTGCCTTTAGGATATCTATTGTTGAGGAAACCCCTTAGCAGTAATGTCCGTCCCGATGAAAATCCTAGATTAGGTCCCTTGAGATAGATGTTGTTTTAAGGACATAAAGTGAGGATAACGGGAATGGGTAATCGGGTTATTATTGGTTGGTAAAATTAAATATAATTATTTATTATGGGTTGAAAACCCTATATGCTCACCAGGCTCCCGAGCCTGACCCACTCAGTTTATTCGTATTACAGGTAGTGACGCAAGGGCATAAGATGGATGAATCATCAAGTTGTTTTGTTTACAAGTCTGTATATGTATATATATGTTGAATGACTTGTAATGTTATCGTTTATGCTTTATGGTCTGTATCGGAACATGACATCTCGAGTTCTGATTATATAATGAAAATACGTCTCTTGATGAAATGCTTTGATAAATATTATTTTATCATATTTTGTTTTGGGAACAAATTCCGCAACTCTTATAAATCAAAAGGATTTACTCTGAAATTATTTTAAAAAGCATAAATGAAATCGGTCTTTTCTGGCCGTGATTTTGGGGATGTCACAAGCTATCCACAACCTCCACCTCGAGTAGGGAATCCAAAGTCCCTGGAACATCCCAGAACTTCTTATCGAGCACAAGAGATACAAACGATCGAGTAGCCCCCGAATCAAAAAGAACATGAGCCGACAAACCATTGACCAAAGAGGTCCCTATACAAGATCATAATAGCATAAGCATAATAATAAAATAAACAAAATAGGAAATAGATCACATACCAGTAATGTCGTCTGGTGCTGTTATGGCCTCTTCTGTGGTCAGCTGAAATGTGCGGCTCTTCACCGCAGGAGTCTCTGCCTTAACCGGGCGGCCATCGGTAATCCTCATTGTGGCAGGTGCAGGTGCCGCCACTGCTCCTCTTCCTCCCTGAAACCTCAGACAATCGGCCTTTTATGACCGATCTGGCTGTATTGGAAACAAATCAAGCCATTCTTTGGGCATTCCCTACTCACGTGGCCCAGCTGGACACATGTATAGCATACTGGACCTGTCACTCGACAAGCTCCAATATGCGACCTCCCACACTTGGCACATCGGCCATGACCCGACTGGCCCCTATTGGAAAGATAGGAGGTCTTAGGCATCTTAGCCTAACCTACTACCGTCTGAAACTTCTCCGGCTTCTGCTTTGTGCAGAGCTCTAACTCAATCTCCTGTTCCGGCGCCTTCTCTACCATCTCATGCAAGGTCTTTCACCTCGAAAAACTCACGAACTCTCGAATGTCATCTCTTAGCATCGAATGATATATAGTATTCTTCATTTCCTCGTCTGCAACGTATTTCGAAACCAACAATGCTCGCTCCCGAAACTAGGCGTTAGTCTCCGCCACAATATCGGTGGTTTGCTGCAAGTCCAGGAACTCCCTCACTAATCGTTGCACCTCAATGGATGGTGTGAACTCCAAATCGAACCTCCTCACAAACTCTGCCCATGTCATCTTGGCCACCTCTACTGGCCCCACCTCATGGGTCATCTCCTCCCACCAATCCCTAGCTCGGTCCCTCAACATACAGGATGCGAACGCCACCTTCGCCATCTCAGGGAAAGAGCTCATGCGCTGGGCATTTTCCATGTCTGCCACCTAGTGTCGACTAGTGATGGGATCCCTGGCCACAACGAACTCGGGCACCCACACACCTTGAACTCTCGGAATGAGGGAGCTTAGGCCCCAACCTGGCCTGTAGCAATCTCAACTCAAAAATACTTGAGTCGCTCCTCCATGAGCTCCATAATACACTCCTTGATGATCCCGAAAATCACCGGGTAGCATCAAGAATGACACATGTCACCTTGGCTGCGATAAGATCGCACAGCCTCTTGTCAAAGGGCTATGCACCGAAGCCTGACCCATATCCCGATCTTGATCCTGTACCTCGAGTAATCATCACCATCCTCAACTGAATATACCAAAAAACAGAATGATAAGGATATTCGAATAAGGAATCCCTCTTCCTAACTGGTTTCCTTAGAGCTTCCAGGTCTAACATTGGTTCGGGTACAGGTCCTGTGCTTTCAGTAGTACGTGCCCAATACTACCTTCCAAACCTACATGTACCTTCCCCAAGGCTCTACCTAAAAACTCTAATTCGCCCTCAAACAATAGGATGACTCACAAAATACCGCATAACTCGCATCCTAGGTTATCCTCAGATTTTCTCCATCACCATCAAACCAAAACTCAAATCAATCATAACAGGTTACCCTATTCATGCAAGTTATACACAAGTAGAATCACATAGACCTCAAATAAACTTCTACCCTAGACCATAATCCAGATAAGGAACAATAATAAGGCAAAATTCGTCATTCTATGGCTATGCAACCCTAAACGTATACAACTTTGAAAGCATACTCATAGTAAATCCATCCAGTTATCAATATCCAAATATAACCATAACATGGCGAACACATTAAGGAAACACTTACTTGAGCTCAACCGATTACGCACATTGAACTCTCCTTTTTTCTTATAAAGAAATCAGTTTCAAGAGATTTTTAACTTGTGATTTTTAAATTTTTTTTCCCATCCCCTCAGTTTGAGTTCTGACACTCCTGAGAGTGTGCCCGAATCCCTCAAACTAAAGCTTTGATACCAACTTGTAACAACCCAGATTTTCAATAAAAATTTTCATTTAAATAACAAATCCCATGTACATTAATTATAAATTCCACACACAATTGTTTCTTAAAAATCCAAAACATCAACTAATTATTGCAAAATCAAAGTGTCCACAATAGAATGTTGGAGAATGCATGCAGCGCCATCATATCGGGCCCTTGCCCTTAGATCCCAAAGTACCTGAAACAACGAACAAACTGTAAGCTAATGCTTAGTGAGTTCCCTATTGCATACCACAAGGAAAATCATATAAATTCATATAAACCATGCATACAATAAAACATATGAGGATGCCATGGTAACTCTCCTTGGTATTACTCCGAATTCCATGGAACCCCCGCATGGTCTTATCTAACTGCCATGGGAACCCCCAGATGGTCTTCACATAAGTGCATGTAAGTCCCCAAAATTGCTTGTGTATCAATCAGATCCAATTGATGGTGCGGAATCCCGATCAATTGGATGATGTCAGATCAAATAGAAGAGAAGGAGGAGAAGAAGATGATGAATCTAAGATGTATTAATGAAATGAATTATGCTCCTTACAATAGATTCTCACACACACACTTCTTCTCTCTAACTTTCTCTCTCTTCTCTAGCCTCTTCTTTTCTTTTTTTCCTTTTCTAACCGTACGCTCCCACATGCACTCCTCTATTTATATGGACCTCCAGCCATACACATGTGTACAGCCGCACACCCTGTGTACGGCCGTACACAGGGTGTGCGGCCGTACACACGTGTACGGCCGTACACACAAACCGCAAACACATACAACATTACATAAAAATATATTTTCCTAGAAAAGCAAAGTATAAACCATATTTTTGACCCAACAATCTCTCCCTTGGTTTATAGCTTTCTTTTCTAATTGGCCCAACAAACTCCCCCTAAAAAGTAGCTGGCCTTTTCTTGTTAATCTTCAATGGGAGCTTGGCTTCAGCTTTAATCTTCAATGACTTCATCTTGAGCAGTTGGGATTTTCTACAGAATTTGGCATTGAACGCACGTTGGGTGAGGAGGCTTCTTGAAAAGATTCTTGAAAGATAGCACATTCAGCTTGAGAATCTTCAGAAAGAACAATGGAGATAAATAATCTTCTGGATCACTTCAGCAGGTTCATAGATAGCAGCAAATTGATTGAGGAGGCTTCAATGCAATCTGTCACATAATCTTTAAGTACAGCTTCACCATGCTTTTGGGGTTGACAGATTAAATGTTGAAAGAATAATCTTCATTTCTTGTTCCTTTGAATGAGAATTCTTCGATGCTCACGGATGAAGCCTCGGCTCAGAAGATCTTCAATACAGTCTCCACGAGTCTCATCTGCGCCTGAAATCACTTTTCAAGACAAAACAAAACTAAAAGAAAAATTAGCACACAAAAAATATTTTTGGATTTTTGATATTTTCTGGAAAAATAAAAACAGAAACAAAAATATTTTTGGATTTTCTGAACAAGAAATAACACTATTTTTTTTTTGGATTTTTAATTTTCTGATTTTTGTTTGATTTTTGAATTATTTTTAATTCTCCCCCTAAAATTTGTGCATAGAGGAAAACTATGAACAAATTTAACAAAAATAAAATGATATCTAACTTTAAGAATGATTTGGGATCAAAGTTTTAGACAGCCTTTATCCGCTTGTCGGTACCTTCTATCTTCACGTCTTTGTCTGATCGATCGCCGGTATTGTTGTCCACTTAAACACGAAAAATTGTGACAAAATTAGGACATATTATAAGTGACAAGACAATGTGATCCTAAGTTCATAGATATTATATCTGATCCTAAGTTTCTAGATACTATATCTTAAGGACCATTCAGCTGACGACGATCAGGGATATTGTTGTCCACTTAAATTGAGCAGCGAGATCTATAGACAATCTTTGAGTGTTCAATTTTAATTGTACTGGAACATGTTTCCCGCTTCCAGATATGCCCCGGTAATCAAGGACTTCCAGAGTACTCCTTACATCGGATGAGCAGACCATCATTAAGGGAGAAGATAGATTTAGAGTATTATCACTTATAGTGCATATGCTGTGTACCAGGTCGGATTGTTAGTCACGCAAAGGAGACAACATATGGCTAACAGATAAGAGGAATTTCATATATGTATATGTATAATATGCAGAGAAATAGAGTTGCATATGTTACAGTCCAGGTCGGATCTCTTCCAATCACGCAGAGGAGGTAACATATGACTAACAGACAGAAAGAAAGAAAATGATTTTCTACAGACCTAATTTATCGGAATTTACCAGTTGCCCCATCAATACCGGAATTAAGGACAGAATTCGCACATGGAGGAAAAGTTAAACCAAGGTTCCAAATACGGCTTCATTTAATGTGACGAGTAGATTCCCATATATATCTCCCTGCTCAACCTATCCAAGCGTCGTATTGTCAGGCTAAACGGAACTATCTAGGTCAAGATTTGTCATGTCATTTGATTTCCTAAGTTCAATTCTGCCTAGTCATGTCCATTTAGAATCTTTCGTGCCTACCGACACATCAAACCAGAGCATAGACCCTTTAACTTTGGGTACGTTACGCATACTCAGATTTGTGACAACCCAAGTTGTTCCGTTACATTTCCCCGTTACCGTTAACAGGATATTCCACTTTATAAAAGTTCCGTTAATTAGAGGTCGTCAATTAAATAAAAATTCATTTGTTTGTATTTATTATGCCGTTAAGTCGTGATAAAAGGAAATAAAAACACATAACACATATTTCCATTTAGTTGGAAATAGTTAGTTTTTATTATTATTACCACTAAATCGGGTGCGACCAAAAGCCCCGTCTGACGGCAGTATCGAGTAGAATTCCACTGAGCCCCGACTCGAACCCCTATATAAAGGTGAGTGGAGTCCATTGGAGACTTTTTACACTCCCTAAACACTCTCTATCTCTATACTCTCTCTCTAGACTCGTTTTCGCCCCAAATCCGCAACCAAACGCTTCCAAATCGTAAGTCCGCTTACCCTAGCTTATTCTAAACATTATGATTTGTGTTTATAGCCCAAAAATCGGACTTAGGAGCTAAGGAAGAGGAGTTTATGGCCTAAGCTCCTCCTTAGGCCGTAAACCCCTAAATCAAGGCCAAATTGACCCCAAAATGTCCCTAAATGCTTGGAAACTAATAGAGGAATTAGCCTAGGAGTGTTTGCACATTTAAAACAATCAATTTAGGGCATAAAAGACAGTTTACGGCCCAAGCACATGCTTAGGCCGTAAACCCCTCTAAACCATGTCAAAATGCCCCAAAAACACTCCCAAACCACCCTTAGGCTTAAGACATAATTAAGGGACTTGCTAATTCGGGTTTAGATCATCTAAACTCAATAAAATGAAGGGGTAAAGGGAGTTTACGGCCCAGACATGTGTCAAGGCCGTAAACACCCCTAAACATGCCAAAAAGGTAGTTTTAAATCCCCCAAATGGCCTCACACTTCATTATAAATTACTAGCAAGGTATTAGGGGCTTGAAACTTTAATAAACTCAAGGAATGAGAGTTTACGGCCATAAACTCCCTTAGGAGTTGTCCTTGGGCCGTAAACTCCCTAATGAAGCCCTTAAAGACCTTAAACTCACTCATGCCTTTTGGTTTTGGACTTAGAAAAATTCCACTAACAAGATAGAGCCTTAAGACACCAAAAGAAAGTGTGTATAGGAGCTTACGGCCGTAAGCTCCCTTGCTTAGGGCCGTAAACTCGTCAAAGGGGCCATTTAATGCTTTAAACCCATTCACACATTTGATATTTGAGCCTAGCATAAATCTACAATTGATATGAGACACTTTAGCACACTAGAACCCTTCACCATGAGTTTACGACCATAAACTCATGGTGAGATGTCCCTGGGCCGTAAACTAAGCTTTGGGAGTTTACTCTCGGAGAATAAACTCCATTCCTTAGCCATACACACCTTTAGACGCTACCCGGGACACCCCAAACACTTAACCAAAGTGTTGTCCGCTCCTTTGAGTGCGTATACTTATTTAATTGGTATATAATATACTAATTGTATGTGAACATATGTTATCATATGTTAAATAGGTCACTAAGTGTGTCCAAGTCTTTACTGGACACCGAACGCCCAAACGGCACCTTCGTCGGACCTACTTACACCAGGTGAGTTCATACCCCTGAATGAACCTTTTAAATGTTTTCACATGTTTTATAGGGGGGAATACAAGTTAAACATGCCAGTTATCATATCAATCAAATGTGATTGATAACCCGCATGCACAAGATTTTACCACATTGTATACTGTTTTACCGAGTAGGACACTATAAATGGTTTTCTAAAAGGTTTTCACTTGTTCAAGTTCTTACTTTTACTGCTTTATCAAAGTTCCATTTTCAAACTGATTTATGAAAGGTTTCCAAAGAATTTCTAAAGGTTTTAAATCAAACTTCTTTCACAAAGGAATACCAAGTCGTGATTTTATTATATAAAGGTTTTCCAAAGTTTACGTCTATGTTTTTATACATATACTTGGTTAAGATACCACTGCATTATTTCTGCATAGATAACGTTTCCACTTCGTGATACACTTATATCTGATGGAAGCTTATACTTGTTCACACTCTTACTTAGTGATACATTTCTACTTCACTTATACTTGATATCGCTTCTACTTCACTTATACTCGATACGCTCTTACTTCATTTATTGTCGTCTCTACTTCGTGATACGCTTATACTTGTTCGACACTCCTACTTCACTTGCGACCGCTCCTACTTCACTTGTTAGACACTCCTACTTCATAAGAATCACTTCTACTTGATACACACTTAGTCGTAGTTAGATGTATGCCTGTGCTTATATAGGTACATATAAGTAATGATTGAAAGATTTAGGAAGGCTCGTCTGCCCTATTTCCTTTTCTTCGTTGAGATGTGGTCTGGTGGGATCGGATGGCCGTCCGAAGGTCGTTTGATTCATTAGTTATATATTATGTATATGAGTATGGACATACAGGTATTCTCTAGTCAGTTCAGTTGAGAGTCTCTACCTCTAGTCTACACTTACATTAGAAACACACTACCCACTATTTGGAAGTCTCTACCTCTAGTTCAGCACTTACACACTACCCACTATTTGGAAGTCTCTACCCACTATTTGGGATGCATCTTCAGGACACGGGCTTCTCCGTCGTCTAGATGGTAACCAGAATCTCCTGTAGGGAGAGCGGACATTGTGTGTATAGATCTATATGGGATTGACAACCCCGCACCCAGACTGCTAGCTACAGTCCCGGCCTACCAAGCCAACGGGTGACAAATGTCATATTTTAGACGCTTGTAGGGCGTCTGGTACTCTAGTCAGTACGGTTACGAGTATCCCGGGTTACCTTATAATTCATTGGCTTTAAGGTAACGGAATTTCACTGGCAATTTACACTGTATGCTGGTAATTCATTTTCAGAGTCACACTGTTTTGACCTTACAAGACGTATCTTTCATTTGATACTGTCTGGGGTCTGTTTTCTCTGTTTTGACCTTACAAGACGTATCTTTCATTTGATACTGTCTGGGGTCTGTTTTCTCTGTTTTGACCTTACAAGACGTATCTTTCATTTGATACTGTCAGGGGTCTGTCTTTCACTGTTTCAGACCTTACCAACTGTACCTTTCATTTGGTACCTTATGGGGTCTGAGTCTCTACTTGTTAGACTGAACCAGGCGTGTTGTTAGTTCGATACTCTCCTGGAGTCTATCATTCCTTGCCTTAGTCAGCAGTCCTCACTGCTGAGGCATATGTTATTCCCTGATGTCGTTTGCTCTCCTCAATAATTAAATTCGGTATTTTGATAATGATAGCAATTTAGGGAAAATGAATTTTTACCACATAACACTGACCAGTCTTGGTAGAAGGCTGCTTTATTAAAGAAAATATAGGATTTTCTGGAAAGAACTCTAATACACAGTAAACACTTAAACTACTACTTTTATTAAATTTATTTGAATAAAAACGTCACTAAATGCTTATGAACTCACCAGCATTTGTAAAAATACTGATACTCGCTTTTTAAATAACTTGTATTCTCAGGTTAGCATTAGACAGGTACATCCCCGGAGCTGTTGATGAAGATGGCTTAGTACCTTGTTGTACTTATTATATTTGCTTGTATACTTTGATACGTTGTAATGTAAATCATGTAAATTATTACTATTAATGCAATGTTTTGTTGTACTTTGATTACTATAATGCATGTGTTCTGATACTTGACATGACGTCATCCACCCCAGAACGTTTCCGCCATTCCGGTTTTAGGGTGTGACAAGATTGCCCGTTATCACTTGTTAATACCACTTCCCAAAACATATCCAACATATTATTTTTTTATTTTTATTTTTTTTTAATTTTCTAATTTTTGTTTTGTTTTTATTTCTCCCCCTAAATTTGTGCATAGGAGAGAAACGAAAGTAAATGCGCAAATTTAAACTATCCTAAAACAAAAATTTGTCTTTAAAGCGAATCAGCTTAAGAAAAACTCAGGAGTATAGAGAAGAAAACTTAAATCGTAAGTCACCGATTCAATTTGCATCCAGAAGGTCTGAGAATAGCACGCGTAAACTCAGAATAGATCCGAAAATTCTTCATGTCTTTAAGCACAAACCCCATGAGTGATCACTTCCTTTCTTCCCTTCCCGCAAATGACACATACTCTCAAACAAATGTCTGAATGTTGTATAGTTGAGAGATGCCTCCTATCAAGTGCCTGGAGCAGCCACTATCAACAAACCGAAGTCTGATGATATGCCTCCATAGCTGCTCCGACATAGAGCGGGATTAGTTGGACTTTGGAACCCAGTCCATTTTGAAACTGGGTCGACCTTTGTCACCTTTGCACGATACTCTCTCCCATGACATATCCTGTTTATCACAAACAGAAAATGTAGAAATATTAGAAGCATTATATGATTTGGGAGATTGCACCTTCGGTACCCATCTTTAGGTGGGTTTAACCCATTTCTTTTTCGAGCGGATGGGTGCCTCGACACTTGATTTTGAACTTGAAGCCGATCGTCGAGATGACTTTGATTTTGGCTTCACGGGAGGGAGCATCTCTTGGATTTGGCTTCTTGGCCAACATTCCCTTATTGACCTTGGGAGTTGATTTCTTGGCATTGTGGGGTTGATTTTTGGCCTTCGTGGCATTGCAGTCGCTATTTTCTGAATGTGGCCTTGAGGGGTTTCTTTTGGAGTATCTCCCTCTTGGTGTTTTCTGCCAGCCATGTGTGTAGTAGGGAACGTATGCGCGATTTGGACAATTTCTGGCAATGTGTCCAGGTGTTCCACAGTGAAAACATGTCTTTTTCTTCACTGTGGAGTTGTTTCTTCCTGCCCCTGGTGGCGTGTCCTTGCCTCCTTTTTGATTGTTCCCACATGCACACATGCAACAGGCACCCTGATTCGCTGGAATTGGTGGCATGTATTTACTAACAGCAGGTTCATCAAAAGTAGCTGAGTTCGAAGCAACAGATTCAGAGTTCAAGGAGATGTTGGTTTGTTCAATGGTTTTCTCCTTGTTCTCATCTTCTGCTACTTTATGCACATGAAGTAGAAACATTAGTATTTTCAACATTAATAACTCCTCCTGACACAAATCCAGCTCGTTTGCCATATCGAAGATGTGTCTCCCTGTCAGTTTCGTCCTGTGTCATAGGGATGGATGTGTAGTTATGATTATAAGGAGGAGGTACACTATCATACCCTATATCCTTGTTTTGATTTTCTTTGAATTTTAATTGGTTTTCATATAAGGACTCGATTGTCTGACTTGACGCAGTGTAATTTTTGAAATTAACATCTGTTTTTCCACACTTAATTTTCAAAGCGTCAAGTTCTTTAGTCACAACAACAAGTTTGTGTTTAATGTGATCGTAATTTTCACACTTGTTACTGTACTCTTCCTGAAGCTTCCTAAAGTCTTTGGTTTTTGCTTCTAGTTGAGCTTTTAACGGGTTCTGACCTTTCCTTAGAGTATAGCCTTCATATTTCAGGTCCTCATTTTCCCTTTTTAGCAAATCAATTTGTTCGCGAAGAAATTTAATCGTAGATTTACAAGATGGAGTACATGAAACTTCATTTACCAGAATTGATGTGGAACTCATTTTCTTTTTTTTTTTTTTAATTTTTTTATATATTTTTAATTGCCCTTTGACTTAAAAACCGAGAAAGTCAACCTTAAAAATCAAATTTAAAAAGTCAAACTCAAAAGTCAAACCTGAAAAGTCAAACTTAAAAGTCAAACTTAAAAGTCAAACCGAAAAGCTAAATTTGAAAAATTAAAAGTCAAATGAGAAAGTCAAAATTTAAAGTCAAAGGTCAACTTTTAAAAGTCAAAGTCAAAATTTTAAGTAAAAAGTCAAAAATAAAAGTTAAAATTTAAAAACTAAAATTTTGGGTTGAAAAAGGATTTTAAAAATAAAAGGAATTGATTTTTGGGGTTAAAATTGCCAATTTTCGAAAGTAATAACCGAGAAGGAGAGGTTATGTATTAAATTTCGGAGGATTGACACGAAGAGCATTCCAGATGAGTTGGTAAGGCGCGTTGTACAATGGACAAGAGACCCGGAGGTCCAGGGTTCGATCCCTGGCACCTCAACTTCGTTTCTCTTTTTTTTTATGAAAGGGTTGCTGTGCGAGGTTGCTGCTTGCGAGGTGAGCCAAGTGCGAGCCAAAGACAATGTTGATACGAGAGCGAAGCAGCTGAGCCGAGAATCCGAGGCGAGACCGAGGCGTACACCGTGACCGCACACGTCCGAGGCGCACACTCCGAGGCGTACAACGAGCCGGCCGCACAAACCGAACCGCACACTGCTGAGCCGCACACCTTCAACCAGCTGCACTCCTTCAGCCGGGCCGCACACCTTCAACATATTCGCGAAAAAAACGACGTTTTTCACCCTTTTTTGCTCCAAAACTAGATCAAAAACTCGTTTTTATGAAAAATGCAAAGAAGTAACCCCCCTTATTTTTGCGAGATCTATACAAAAACGCTATTCTCTTTTCAAAATCAGATCAAATAAGCACCATATCTGACAAAATTGATTGATACAATCAAGCTCTAATACCAATTGTAAGTCCCCAAAATTGCTTGTGTATCAATCAGATCCAATTGATGGTGCGGAATCCCGATCAATTGGATGATGTCAGATCAAATAGAAGAGAAGGAGAAGAAGAAGATGATGAATCTAAGATGTATTAATGAAATGAATTATGCTCCTTACAATAGATTCTCTCTCACACACACTTCTTCTCCTCTTACTTTCTCTCTCTTCTCTAGCCTTCTCACTTCTTCTCTAACCACTTCTAACCTAACTGTACACTCCCACATGCACTCCTCTATTTATATGGACCTCCAGCCATACACATGTGTACAACCGCACACCCTGTATACGGCCGTACACAGGGTGTGCGGCCGTACACACGTGTACGACCATACACACAAACCGCAAACACATACAACATTACATAAAAATATATTTTCCTAGAAAAGCAAAGTATAAACCATATTTTTGACCCAACAGTGCATTACACCTAGATAGCACACCCACAAATAATCATTACAGCTAAGTAACATGGGTCGACCTTGTTACCTTCGACCCATTGGTATGTTGAGGAAACTCACCTCAAATGATGGTAGCTGAATAGGTCCTGGCTCCGAATATCAGCTCTGCTCAATTCCTAAACATAAAAAATTCCCTAGATTCAGCTCAATACTTCAAACCCTAAGAGTCAACCATGGTCAAATTCAAATTCAAAGTCAACACTTCGATTTGACCCAACTCATCGAGTTATCCTTTAACTCGTCAAGTTCCCCTCAAAGACAAAATCGCGATATTGCGATCCAACTCGTCGAGTTTCCCTACAACTCGTTGAGTTCTTCCTTTTTCCAACAAAATCGTGACAACCCCAAACCAAATCGCCGAGTTCCCCTATGAATTCGTCAAGTTCCCTGGTCTGCCAACCCACTTAATGCATTAAGCCATTTTTCTTGAATCTAAGGATTCCAAACCTCAGATCCCTTCCATAATGTTGTCTAGAAGGGTAAAGTTTCCAACTTTACCCTTAAGAACCATCCATTAAGCTTAAAACCCAAACCCTAGTTTCTTTAAAGAGGGTCATGACCCATTAAGCCCCTAAACTCCTACTACAACGTTCCAAAATACAAATCTAATGTCCCAAGGCGGGCAAGTCACGTAAAGTTCCCAACTTTACGTCCATGCATGCTATCATCACGCTTTAAGGTTCATTTTTGGCTTCATAATGGACATATTGCATGAATGGGACATGGAGGCCATTAAAGTTTTCAAATTTAAAAGGGTGTGTGGGATAACTTTTAAAATGACTTTTTGGACATTGGGATTTTTCAAAAAGCTAAAAGTTTGAAAAGTTGTTTGGCAATTATAAAAGTCCTTTTAGAATGACTTTTTGGCAAGAAGAAAAAGTATGGTTTTAAAAGTCACAATTTGTGACTTTTGGTGACTTTTGGCTTTTTAGCCTTTGTTCCTTCAAATGCTAATCCAAACACATTTTAAAACCTACTCTTGGAAAAACTATAAGTCAAAAAAGTCTGTTTGTTGAAAAGGACTTTTTAAGATAAAAAGCAATCACTAAGCCTCAAGAGGTCATGTAGGGGTCAAATCTACTCCATCAACCCCTGGAAACCTTTTCTATTTGGATCAATAGTATTGATGAAAAGAGATCTAATAAACTACATGACAAGGTGACGACTTTATACCTCAAAGATGCAACCCTTGATGAAGAGTTTATGGATCTAGAGTCACTCCTCCAAGCTAGGTGCTTCTTTTCTTCAAGACTCCTTTCAAGAACCACTAACAAACACTCTTTAAGCTCACAATACACAATATACAAGAAGGAAAACAATGATAGGGTTTTCTCAGGGAAAGGAAGGCTGGTATGGAGGCCAACCAAGAAGTTAAGTCCTTTATATAGGGTGTAACACCCAAAACTTAGGGTTTTCTTATCCTGTGCCAACTCGTCGAGTTAGGACACCCCAACTCGTCGAGTTGGGTCATTAAAATACACGGCTGGAGAAATCTCTACACGACGAGTTGGAGCCTTCCAACTCGTCGAGTTCCACTCAAGACTTAA